>NW_024067275.1:0-66785 GCF_015039405.1 Cantharellus anzutake
TTCCACATGTTCCTTGGGTTTGCTTCCTCTGTTAGCTTACGGTAGTAATCCTTCTTTGCCTTTCTGATTTCTGAGTGAATGTCTTTGTGTAGGGACTTGGCTTTGTCCACGAGGTAGATAGAAGGTTGGTTGAAGTCTCTCATCCAGCCTCTCAGTGAGTCTTTGGTCTGTCTTAATTCATGGTATGATCTGGTTAGGTTTTCATTCCACCATGGTTTTGACGCTTTGCTGGGCCGTCTTATGGGGATGGACTTTGCTGCGGCTTTTTCCACAAGGCCGTGGATTAGTGCCGTGGCTTCCTCTAGCTCTTCTGGTGATGCTGTGTTCCGGCTGGCATTGAGTAGGTTACCCTTTAGGTTGTCTACTTTCTGTCGCTTGCGTGTTATTGCTTCTTTTAGGCCTTTTGTGAAATCCTCTTCCTTCGCATGTTTCCAGTTCAGTTTGGTTTCACAGGGGTTAATGACAAGTTCTCTGGGGGGTCCTATCTGGAATATTGTGGCGTGGTGGTCCGATAGACAACCAATTTCTGTGTCGATAAAGTGGCCTGAGATGGCCCCGGCCCCATTGGCTGCGGCATTGGCAAAGGTGAGATCAATCACAGAGGAGTGGCCGTTGCTGCCTTCCCAGGTTGGGATGTATGGTTCGTTGCAGAGTGAGAATGTGCCTCCTTCTAGCCATTCTAGTGTTTCCGTGGTTCTGGGACATGGCATTTCAACATGGTCATCCCAGTCTGGGTGCCGGATATTCCAGTCGCCTGTGAGGACAATGGGAATGTCTGCATCCGTTGTGGTTTCTGCCAGTCTTTCTGCCATGTACTCATTCCTTGCATTTGGGTCGAGCGATTTTTGGTTGTAGATATTAATTAACCTCACTGATTGTTGCGTTGAACTGTTTCTTTTAATGTCTAGTATCATGAAGTCTAGGTCCGACGCTAGGTCGTTCCTCAGTGTGAGCTCTATGTTGGCATCTTGCCGGACATAGGCCATTGTTCTTGGCCTTTCGCCTTCAGCGATGGGCTGTTTCGGTAACACGGTCTGCCACCCTGTGAAGGCAACTGGGATGTGTATGTCGTTTACTTTGTGCCACCAGGGCTCTTGTAGCAGGAGGACGTCAATTGTGGGTTTTCTCCATTTGGAGATGTTGTGCATGGTGGCCTGGGTGGCTGTGTGGGAGCAGTTACACCCGCCTGACCCCGTGCCCCGCGCCGCACTACCCTACTCCGCTCCCCCGATATCACCCCCCGAGTCTCTTTCCTCACTTTTCCCCTTTCTCTCTCTTTTTATTCTATGGTCGATTTCCCTTTTCTCTATGTACCACTACATACCTAACCCCGTTCCCCTGATCGCCGCACGCACCACGCGCACTCCTGCCTACCGAGTGGTCACCTCCGGGATCTCCCGCAGAGACACCCGGGGAGGTGCAGCTGTGCGTGGAGATGACGTGGCCTCCTCCACGTGACCCTGACTGCATGTATATAATAGCGCCTGGGGTGGGAACAGAAGAAGCAGCCTTCTTCTCAACTTCCCACTTCAGATGGTTGGGGACGCTCACCCCACAACGGGACTGCCGCTACGCATAGCCGACATCTGTCCCATCGAGTCCCTTGCGCCGGGACCTCGCCGCTTTCGGAGCTGTCCCTGACAGCTGCACACCGTCAATGTCGCTGGTAGTTTAGGTTGTCGAATCATTGAGGTGGCCCTTCAGGTTGGCTCAACGGTTCGATTTCCATCTGGTGGTTGGTAGGTTTGGGTTTTGGTCTGGGGATTCTGATGGGGGGGATTGATGCTACACCTCCCCTTGCCCTTGCGCTTACCATCTTCACTACTGAGGCTCTTTGGGCCTCTGGGGATTGTTGTTGGCTCAGGATGTTGCTTAGGTCTCGGTCCGATAGACCGAGGTCTGGGGTTTCATCTGGCGTGGACTGAGGGGTAGGTTGTTTTTGCTTACTTTTGCCTTTTCTTTTTGCCTGTTTTTCCACTCGGGCTGTGGGCGCTTGGGGCTGAGGTGTGGGCACGTGTTTCGGGGATGGGGGGAGTCCCATGCGGCTTCTTCTGGCCTTGCATTCTTTATGTGCACTATCGTGGTTGCCCTTGCAGTTGATGCAGCAGAGGTCATTGTCCTCTGGGTGGTCTGTGGTTTTGTGATCTTTTGCACCGCACTTCAGGCATCTGGCTTGTTTGCATACGGCAGTGTGATGGGACAGCATGCCGCATTTGCTACATGCATGTACTTGCACGCGATCTTCATATGGAGTGATGGTGCCTCTGGAGTTGAATAGGTAGACCGATCTAAGGTTAAGAAAAAGGTCTCTGTCTTTTTTGTTAGAGAAGTCAATAACGATTGAGGCATGATTCTTAGTGTGGATAGTCTCGTCTGAGCCGAGCCATTTTGGGAGTCTCCAATGCTTCAGGCCGTTGTACTGTGGCACATAGGTGGAAAGTTCCTTGTGTACCATTCCTGAGGAGATCGGGACATCGTTGTTGTGTGTCGGGATTTTGTTGATCTTGACGCGGTAGTGCTCCACATCCGGCAATACGGATGTTACCTCGTTTTGGGTGATTGTGGCTGCTATCTCGTGTCTGAAGGCGATGAGGTCGGAGGCTTTACATGTCGGGGCTGACGTGATTTTGATATTACCCGCTACCGAGTATCCAATGGCCATCACTCTCAGGTAGTGCGGGACGTTTTTCTTCTCTAGGAGATTGTTGATCTTCTCTCGTGTTACGATGCCGCTCGGGTGGTCTTCTAGTTTGATCGGGGGGTTCAGCTGGATGATAAGACATCTCGGGTCAGCTGTTGAGGTGGGTTCAGTTGGGTGTGGTGTGGTGTCGTCTTGGTTTTGGTTGTTGACCGTGACGGCTGGGATGGGCATTTGGGGGGGTCTGGCTGCCACGCTCGCCCATGTTGTTTTGGGTGCCGACATGGGAGTGGCTGCAGTCTCCGGGTCTCTGGGCAGGGCGGTGGGCAGTGGGCGGTGGGCAGTGCGGTGTGGTGTGCGCTTTGTCCAAGTTCTAGTGTATGGACTCTTTGTGTTAGTTCTAAGAGAATGTCGTTTAGCGCGGTGAGGTTATTAGGGTTGGACTCAGCTGCGCCCGGTTTCGTGTTCTCAGTGTCCAGCGCCAGTATCTCCTGGAGCCAGCTCTTGAAGTAGTGCAGGTGGTTCCATATGCCTGTATCTCTAATGAGGGCGAGTCCGTCTAGTGTGTCCCGCATCATTTCAGTGATGTTGCCGATGGTTTGCTGGTCGTCTTCTGTGGGGTCTGTTCTAGGCCAGAGGGTGTCGGTCTCCATTACTACGTCTGCTTGGCCGTGGAGAGAGAGCTGTATGGCGTTGAGGTTCGACCAATTGTTGAGCGTTTGGTGTGTCGGCATCAGGTGACTGTCGGATGTCCCTCCTGGGTCCGAATTTTGATGTTCGGCCATGGTGGGGGTTGGATCTGTTGGTAGGTGAGTGGTAAGGTGCTAGGGTGTGTGTGTGTGTGTGTGCTTCTGTTACGGCCAACGTTAGCCCTCTCTTTTCGAGGTGGTGTCACGTGTTGGAGATCTGTGTGCTGATTCACCAGGATGTCCCAGGATGTCCTAGGATGTCCTGGGATGATTCTATAATTCAATCAAATTCAATCAAATGCTTCTGTGATTCAATCAAATTTGAATTATTCACATTCAAAACATAATGCCGCAATTGAATCTGATTTCCCATGACAATCCTCAGGCTGCTCAACTGTCTGTGCACAATGCTGGCCACTGTCTGAAGGGGTGTCAACACTGTTTCCCACGTCCCCAACACACTTTACGCAGATGGATAGCCCCTTTGAATAGCTTCCAGAATATATATTTTGAGACTGAATTGACCAATAAATCATCGAGAAAAACGCAAAATACTTTTTTGGACACGAGTCTTTTGGGTTAGTGTGGCTGTCCACCTCATGTCTGTGCACAGTGCTGGTCATTGTCCAGAGGGGTGTCCAGACTGTTTCCCACGGTGTCAGTTGGATAGCCCCTTCAAATAGCTTCCAGAATATATAATTTGAGACTAAATTGACAAGCAAGTTATTGAGAAAAATGCAAAATACTTTTTTGGATGCAAGTCTTTGGGATAGTGCCAGACTCGTACCCAGTCGTCATCGCTCCATGGATGCGCACTGCGCACACGCAATTTCAAGTTGGGTTTATATTAAAAGTCACAGTCACCTTTACATGATGCATGAGTAGTCATCTTTTGTATTGAACCCTTAAAGTCACATGTGCCGGAAATAGAGTTAAACCCGATCACCTACTCTGAAAACCAGCGCACGACACTTTGCTCCAACGACTGGCACAAAAGTTGGGTGGCGGTGTTTTTCGGCAGCATCCGGGACTGAATTGTTGAGTCCACACAACTTGTGCGCAACAGATTAGGTTGTAGTCCGGTGCATTTTTAGTGTCAACTCACATAAGATTTGTACCCGACCCACCCCAAAGGGTATGAAGGGCTGCGGAGTCAATAACCTGAGCATGCAGAGAATCTAAGCCTTATATATCACTTTGAGAGCAATTACTGTGTTGGTGCGAGTTAGTGCAGATGGTATAGCACTCACTGAGGCTATGCACTTTTTTTGCTTGCTCGGGTTCGACTCCCACTTGGTAACCTCCTTTTTTTCATGCATCACCCCTTTCATACATGCGACAAATTTATACATAGTGAGGAATGAATGAAAAAAGGAAGTTACCAAGTGGGAGTCGAACCCGAGCAAGCAAAAAAAGTGCATAGCCTCAGCGAATGCTATACCATCTGCACTAACTCACACCAACACAGTAATTGCTCTCAAAGTAATATATAAGGCTTAGATTCTCTGCATGCTCAGGTTATTGACTCTGCAGCCCTTCATACCCTTTGGGGTGGGTCAGGTACAAATCTTATGTGAGTTGACACTAAAAATGCACTGGACTACAACCTAATCTGTTGTGCACAAGTTGTGTGGACTCAACAATTCAGTCCCGGATGCTGCCGAAAAACACCGCCACCCAACTTTTGTGCCAGTCATTGGAGCAAAGTGTCGTGCGCTGGTTTTCGGAGTAGGTGATCGGGTTTAACTCTATTTCCGGCACATGTGACTTTAAGGGTTCAATACAAAAGATGACTACTCATGCATCATGTAAAGGTGACTGTGACTTTTAATATAAACCCAACTTGAAATTGCGTGTGTGCAATGCGCGTCCACGGAGCGATGACGACTGGGTACGAGTCTGGGATAGTGCTTGGGCCACTAAATTTCACTGACAGTCATCGAAGTCATCGAAATTCCCGGGTCACTGATATCACTAGAAAGGTTGCTTCACAACCATGACCTTGCTTCACGTGAACACTTTGTCGGGCATGGGAAAACATTACCGTGACTCGCTGTCGGCAACCGTTAAGGTCCGCTACTTCGGCGTAACAGCCCGTCAAGGGCGGGGATGACAATCGCGGCAGGAAGGGGTTTCAGCTTCAACGACTCGTTCGTGAGCGTTGCGCCTCATACTTGACACGGCCCCGATATTTCAGGAGGCAGAAGGTGCGACTGGGTCAGACAGAGAGTGCAGGGGGTAACCCTAGTTGATTTTCGAACTCAAGTACAAGGTAGTGTACAACCGGTATTTAAGTATAACGGAATGAATGGAATTAAGTCGCCAGATCTCATGGAGATTGCAGGCGGGGTTAAGAAGAAACGAAAACAAACAAAGAGTGTGGGAGAAGGACGGCTGTGTACGGCCGTCAAGAAAAACAAGCGTGATAAAGAAAGACTCGTAGGCCCGTGATGGGCCGTGGAAACAGGTAGTGGTGATGGGGAAGGGTGACGGGCTTGTTCAGGTGGTGTTGGGTGGGCAGCAGGGTTGACAGGGTCGAAGCGGGGGAGGGAGAAGGTGTGGGGAGTGATCACCTGACCGTGGGAATTGCCGGGTTGTGACACACTTTCTCATCACGAGGCCAATATTCACTTCATTTATCAGTTCGGCCAACTCCGGACCTGTTTATTTATATTCAACGCACAAGTGGTTGGGAGAGGCGAATAATGATACTGAGTTGAATCATGAAGAGGATATTGTAAAAACAATGAGAGCTGCTCTAAGATAACTGTTTAGCGGCAAAGGCAGTCGGCAAAAGTGAAATGCACCTTCTCGCATTACCTCTGCCTTTGGCACTTAACGGGAGAGAAGGATGGTCCAGAGAATTGTCGTTTCGAAGGGGATCCACTCTCTGCATGGTCGCTGAAAAGGGGGGGCGGGTTCTTAAGCACGATTGTCTCCTCCATGCGTGCAGAATAGGTCACTCTCTTGCCAGTCTTACTTCCTATCAAATGACAGGCCAGGGTGAAAGAAGCCTGGACAGTAGCTCCTGGAAGTGCGGTCGAATACTCTGCAGGGGAGATAACACCTTGAATACCCTCGCGGTATGCATGTAACGGATTCGTTTGCCACCTTTGCTCCTTGAACATTTTGTCTCGGATGCGAAAATTTTCCGGTGCCACTGGCCAATGTTCCAGCCCAAATTCAGGGCCCAAAAAGCCGTCGACTATGGTTGAATATTATTAGCTCATACATGAAATGTGGGCAAAGAATTAATGGAGCAAACCTGATTCGTTGTGTTATCACTGCATCCATCCAGATCGGGTAATGCTATGAGTCGGATTTTTGCTTCGCGAGTTATCAATGTACAGTGTACAGAAGTCCCATACCTTTCACCCTGCTTTCTGGAGTCTTAGGTTCCGTTCGCAGTGTGGTAGGCTCTGTTGGCAGCGTGCTTGGCTCTGTCGGCAGCTCTGCATTTGGCTTGAGACTTCGGGACACGGAAGGTTCCACTGTTACTGTTAGATACTGATCCGGAGGTGGGCACCGGAGGTCGCCGATGCGGACCGCTAAGGGCCGCGATGGCCGCGATGCCTCAGACAAGGCCCGAGGGTAGGGCATTCGGCCTCAGCAACTCTAAAGGGAGTGCTGTGCCCCCTAGTTGTCTCTTGGCCCTCATTTCGAACTTACTGGGGCTGCCTTGTTGGGGTCAGGGCTTGGGGTCGTGGTCAAGTCGATATTAGAGCTAAGGTACTATAATGTAGTATACAGGATATATATAGGAGGGAGAAATGAATGGAAGCGGACCCGGGCCGAAGGCCGAAGGGTCCGGAAGCAAACAAGAAGAAGGAGCGGGGTCGGCCACACAGCGGCCGGCAATGACCGAGGGTCAAACAAACAATAACAGATAAACAGAGGAAGGAGCGTAGGGCCGCAATAGTGGCGATGGTATCATAGTAACGCTGGACTCGGAGTTGGGCCAGAGTCGGGCGCGGGGAGGGTAGCGGCCCTGTAGGGCCAAGTGGGCGAGGTAGGGGAGTTGTGCTAGGCGTGGTGCCGGAGGCGGACTCAGGGCAGAAAGGTTGGTGTGGCTGTAGGGGAGTCGGCCAGGTGCAGGGGAGCCTAGGGGCAAGCGGGGGAGTGAGCGGGGGGCCCTCATGGAGAATAGGGGCTGAGGTCGGGACTCGCGCTCGCGCTCGCATAGCGGGAATGGGCTCGGGCAGCATCGGGATGGGCGGCTAACAGGCCGGAATGCATGATCATGACAGTTACGCTAGAAGTGTTTCCAGGGGACTCTGTTGTTGATCTTGAGACATGTTTGTTGGAATTTGGACTAATTACGTACTAGCATTGGCCAATCTCACAGCAACAGGGTGGTCTCCAGGAGTGAGCTTATATCGCGTTTTTGCCTCCGCTATCATGAAGGCCCAGTAAGTTGCTTTGTCTAAGTTGTTGTCAGCCATGCCCACGTACCTTCAATATCTGATTGTTGAGGCGTTGTCGCCAAACGAATCGTATCCCAGCAAGACTATCGGACAGTGTTCTCAGAGGACAGTAGTGAGCAGGATACAAAAAACTTACCTCGAACATTCTGTGGATGACCTTAACCTGGGGCCCACTGGCGCCTTCATCACTAACCAAAGAGTATGTGGGCGCATCACCAACATGCATCAATCCCTCAAAACTTTTGAGATTCTTGATGTACTGTGGGAAATCGCTGAATCCGAGCAGCTCATTGTCTTGAATCCTCTCGAGCCGTGCCCACGCATTTGTCCTTGCCATCGCTTCTTGCAGTGATACACCGAAATTGAAGTACTCCGGCATGTTAGACTCGCGAAACCCACCATCCGGAAGCAGCTTGAATGGTTGTCGTGAAAAGGCAAAGATGCCATGGAGGACGACGGGAGTGGGGTTCAGGTCGGCCTTATTGGTGCCATGAAGGCAGAGGACATGGCAACGTCGAGCTTTTGCGTAAATCCAGCCAACTTGTGATGCAATGTTGTCGTCGCCAAGGTATAAACCAGTGATACACCGGCGAAGATCATTGTTGTCAGGAAGAGGTGTCATAGATGCGAGGGAAGTTGGAGATGTTGTTAGTGGAAGGGTATACGATTGAGCGATGAGGGTTTATTATAACCATTTCGCATATATGCTTACTTGATACTACATGCGCGCTACTTTAGGAAAGCGCTTGTCCATGGGGTTACTACACACAAACCCATTAAGAAGTCAGGAGAAACACGAGATGAACATGTACAATTATGAGTACGTACTGTTGTTAATGTGCTACTTGATTTAGGTTTGGATGGAGAGAAGCACCGCGGGTTCTGAAACAGTGACAATTCCATGAGAACACTCTGGATGAGTTGGGGCACATATGTGGTGTCGACCTCGGGATGGGCCTTCGCTATCTTGACATTCAATACAAATCAAAGAAGTTTTGCCGAATATCTGCTGTCTCAAAGCATCAAGAGAGCTTCGTGTGGATCTAATTTTTGACAGATGTCAACATTGTTCATTGTCTTCCATCAGACAGGACTGATTGCACGGTAAAGCTGTTGAAGCATCAAAGATGCAGGGTCCTTGGCAGATGTCAGCATTGTTTATTGTTTTCCATTAGAAAGCAGCGAACACACGGTGAAGCCGTTAAAGCATTGAAGCTGATCCTTGACAGATGTCAATATTGTTTATTGTTTTCCGTCAGAGAGCGCCGATCACATGGTAAAGCCGTCGCATCTATACTTTGGGGGCCAAATATCATCTAATTCATAGAAGAAGTCAGCGTTGTTTTCCATCAGAAAGCAATGACTGAGAATGTCAATTTGTGGTGCTGGCCAGATTTCCACAAACTCTGAGGGGCTAACAAGTGAATTGACACATACCTGCCGATGTTCAGTCTCACCAACGCGTACAGTTTCGAACCAAGGTGAAGGATTGGCTTTCACTGTTGACAATGGCAGAAATCATCGCAATCTGCAGAGAGCGCTCGATATTAGCGTCAAGGATCGCTCAGCGGAACCGTGAAGAGATGTTATCTTTCATCCAAGCCCTTCCCAGTGATACACAAGCCATTTTCGAGGAACATCGTGATTGTAAGAAGTGTAGACCATCAAGAAATAAGAGGAAAGCGGACTCGCCAGCACCAGAACTAAGGAAAAGACTGAAGAACTCCACATCGAGCTGCTGCATCGATAGTGAAGATACCCAAATGGTCGAGCCAGAAGACGAACAAACCCCATTTCAAATCGACGACAATGACCAAAGTTATCCATTTTTGCATATCCCCACCGAAAAAGAGCTTCGTGATTGCCAGGCAGCCTTCCTAGATGTGATCTCCCCTGCGGCAGTTCGAGAGGTCACTTGCGCTGTGTGTGCACAGCTGCGATGGGAGCACGAGTGCATCGTAGTCGATGTTAGCGAAATTCCAAATGCACACCATTTGAAACCAGCAGATAGTCCTCCAGCCCAACATCTCATTTCCGGCATGCTGCTGGAGAAACATGGCGTAATTGAGGTCAATGGGAAGTTGCAAGCTAACCTGTGTAAAACTTGCCTTCAAGATCTTCATCAAGATAAAATCCCCCAATTTTCCTTATCAAATAAAATGTGGATAGGCAATATACCTGTCGAGCTATCTCGTCTCACAATGCCAGAACAGCTCCTGCTATCGCCAATTTATCCACGTTGCTTCATTTTCAAAATGTTCCCCAAAGGTGGACCTAGGGATGATCCCACATGTCTACAATCTGGCTTACAGGGGAATGTGACGAGCTTTCCTATGAACACTGAGGATATCCTGAGTATGCTCCATGGACGCAAATTGCCCCGTCCTGTGGGGGTATTTTCCTCTGTCATATCCATCACTTATGTCAGTGTCGGCCATCTGCCACAGCATTGGCTTAAGTCAACGTTTCGCATTCGGAGGAGAGCTGTTTTGGAGGCACTTCAATGGCTGAGGAAACACAATCACTGCTTCTCAGAGTATACGATAGACGAAAATGTTTTGAGTTCGCTACCAGAAGATGATGTGCCTTTAGAGATAATGGCAGCAATCTGTCAGGAGACAGCGGTAAATGTTCTCCTGAAGGAGCATGACTCCTACATACCTGGTAATGGTGAGTTTGTCTTTGTACTCATGAAGGTTCATGGAGTGTCATGGAGTGTCATATGTTTATTTTGACCTTTCCCCATCATGTAAAATGCTATAATGTCCCATGATGCATCATGGACATTCACAATGCTCCATGAACATGTATGATGAGTCAATGCATGAGATGTCACAAGCACTTATGAACTGTCATGTGACAGACCTTATTTGTGACAGCACTGACTGATCAACCTCCAACTCATGGACTTGTGTCGGCACTGCACTGAACTCCACTTTTCCTCCAGCCACCTTTGCTGCTTGGTGTCAGAAACAGTGCTTGAGGGTATTCGTGGGAAGTGGAGCAGAGTATGGCAGTGTGAGTGATCACTGTTACAAAAATGGGGCCGGAGGCGCCCATTTTCGTCCATTCGAGGCGCAGGAAAGGGGAAAGGTCGGGGAATGGGGTTCATATGGTTATACAGATGTTAGCACAGCGGGTTATTGGTTGTTATTGATTGGATAGACTTAATTATTATACAAATCATGTGATACAGAACCCATAAGAGTCTAAAATGGGAAATTCCCATTTCCATAACAATCACTTAGCTGATAGGTTACTCCATTGCAAGGTGTCAGGGGGTTGGGATGTTGGTTTCAACAACTCAGTGGGAGCGTTGTGCCACATGCTCTAGGCTATCCTGTGTTCAGGTGTAGTGGAGGGAACCTGGTGGCGATGTAGGTTCAAGTGAAGACAAAGTCAGAGGTGAACTATTGTCAGGGCATACCCTGCCTGACCCCACGCTGCACCATGCCACCCTACTCCACTTCCCCTGCCCTTGCTTCTTGCTCCTCCTATCTCACCTTCCCCCCTCACCTTTCCTTTTTCCTCTTTCTCTCTATTTCTGTTCTATGGTTGACTTCCTCTTTCTCTATGTACCACTGGTGCACCCACATACCTGGGAATGCTGCACACCCCTCCTGTACCACTACACCCTAATGCCACTGCCCCTATTGCCGCACCCACTGCACACATTCCCACCCACACAGTGGCCACCCCCAGGATCTCCTGCAGAGACACCCAGAGGGGTGCGGCTGTGTGCAGAGATGGCATGGCTCCTTCCATGTGACCTCAGCCACATGTATATAACAGCACCTGGGGTGGGAACAGAAGAAGCAGCCTTCTTCTCACTTTCCCACTTCAGACTAAGTGGTCAGGGATGCTCACCCCATGACAGGACCACTGCTATGCATAGCCACTACTCATCCCATCGAGTCCCCCATGCTGGGACTTTGCCACTTTTGGAGCTGTCCCTGACAACTATGGACAAGAGGACTTGGGGGGTATTCTAGTTGACATTCAAACTGGGGTACATAGGTAGTATACTATCTACAATGCATAAATACGAAAGGGAGAACAGAAGAGGGGCTGGTCAGTCTGGCACCTGAATGGGAGGCAGAGCGGTGAACATGACAAACTAAATGAGGGATGAGAACCAGGGAGACAGAGAGTGAGAGAATGAATGAGAGTGGAATGAACAATTAAACAAAGAGGCAAAGTAGGGAGGCAACTGACAACCTGGGTGCCAATATAGTAGCAGATCAAGTGTCAATATTTTACATATTCATTCTTCACCTGGGTTCTTGTCTTTGATAATCCCCACTCATTTCTGCACTGGACTGACTGGCCCTTCCCATGATTTCTCTCCCTTATTTATACCTTGTAAATACTTTCAGGGACCTTAGTCTGAAATCAACTAGAGCAACCCCCTCTTGTGTGATGCTTTCATATCACTTTCAACTTAAGGGTAACATGTAATTAACCATTATGCCCCCAACTGTCATTGTTGTACCAACAATCCTAATTTTTGATCAATCACAATGATTCTTGGGAAGACTCATAGTGATTCATGAGGGTCCATGAGGGTCCATGATCCTTTATGAGGGCTCATGACACTTCATGACACTTCATAGACAGGCATGTAACCACTCAAAACCTGCCTGGAACCACTTAAGTCATGAGCAATCATGACCCCCCATGCAGGTTCATGACATCTCATGAAATTCCATGATGGTTTGTCATGAACCAGCATGACTGTGCATGACACCCCATGCTGCTTCATGAAGTTTGGTGACCATTCATGAAATGTCATGACTTCCATGATGGTTCATGAACCGCCATTACACTTTTTGCAAGTTACTGCATTTTCCCACTCATTTTCCCGCATTTTCCCTAAATTAACTGCATTTATATCCCTAAATTTGGCTTATATATTGATTGGGCTACATACCCTTGGTGTCTGGTGCCGCATTGGTGCTGAAAGTGAAGCTGAGTTTGTTCAGTCCCTGGTATGGTAGGGACTTGGCTATGGCTAGTCACATGATGCCATAGTCAATGCTTTTAAATTTAAATTTTAATATCGGGTAAATTAAACACTCAGGGAGCTCATATAGATAATAGTCCCCTGTGTGCAAATATAGCTCTATGAGCTCTCAGAGCTTTGACTACTTTTTGGAGCTCTCAGAGAAGGGGACCTGCAATTTCAAAGTACTGAAGCTCTGAGAGCTCTATGAGCTCTATGAGCTCTCAGGCCTCCGCATCCAGGTTTGCTGATGTCGCAAACAGGGATAAAGCTGAATAACTCGGCCCAACCTATGTGATACTCCCAACACACAATGTAGGTACTTTGCCTACGAGCTCGAGGCACTGGGTGTCCTCGAAGCACTCATGAGATGGCAAGACAAGCTCATGGGAGGCCGTGAATTCACAGTAATCACAGACCACAAAGCTTTGGAATATTTCAAAGCGAGAAACCACAACTCAGGTAGACACCTGAGATGGCAAGCCTTCTTCGCAAGCTTCAATTGCGAAATAAAATACGTGGAAGGCCACAAGAACAAAGTGGCAGATGCACTCTCACGGTACTATGACTCGTCAACGGACGAGGATCTGCATTTCGACAACTATGTGTTGGCGGACATCCATCTGGACAAAAATGCAGAAGATATTATCCCCGACAGAATCGAGGAATACGAAAAACTGCTACTAAGCAGTACCCTGAGTAAAAACTCAGAGAGAAAGAGACTCGCAGTGATATGCATGAGAAATACCCTAGAGGAAGCTCTAGGGGGAGCGATAACCTAGAAGAAACTCTAGGGGGGAGCACCCAAAATCCAGAAGAGAACCTTCGAAAACAATTCGAAGAGAAAGACCTCATTGAGGCAATAAAATCTGGATACTAGAAAAGCCAGATCCACCGGGAAATCCTAGAGAACCTGGGGAACTTCAAAAACTTCCTCGTAAAAGATGGGCTGATAACCCAACTTGGAGAAGGAGGAATGACCCAAATAGTAGTCCCGAAAGGGAACTATGAAAGGAAGTCCATTCGAGGAATAATCCTCGAAAACATCCACGAAACACTTGGACACCTAGGATCCAAGAAAACAGTGGAAACCCTCCATCGACACTTCTGGTGGAAGTCGATGAGGAAGGATACCCACAAGTTCTGCAGGTCTTGCAGAACTTGTCAAACAACAAAGAAAAGCACCAGGAGAAATCCCGGAATGCTTCACCCACTCCCGACCCAGGAGACCCCATGGTCATCAATAGCTATGGACCTCACAGGTCCATTCCCAACAAGCTTGGGATATGATTACCTCTGGGTAATCATTCGTAGGTCAACGTCCAATGTCCACCTAATTCCAGTAAAGACAACAACGAACGCACTAGAACTAGCATTCGTATTTCTTCGTGAAGTTGTAAGACTCCACGGTCTACCACACTCGATCATATCAGATCGAGACTTGAAATTCACGTCAAAATTTTGGCGTGAACTACACCGAATACTCGGTGTACAGTTGAAATTCACAACTGCATTCCACCTGCAAGGCGATGGCCAAGCGGAAAGAATGATACAAAAAGTAGTACAAATACTATGCGTGATGGTTAGACCAAATCAACGCGACTGGGCAGCGAAACTGTCAATGGCAGAATTCGTGATCAATGCAAGCTCGAACACATCAACAGGATTTGCCCCGTTCGAATTAATCTACGGCCATATGCCAAAGATGTGCCTAACAGCACCACTCTCGGACTACCTGGGAGTAAATGACTTCACCCAAAAAGCGAAGGAAAACCTCATGGCAGCACACGATGCGATAATACACAATCGCGCTGCTCAAACAATCCAGGCGAATAAGAAAAGACGCCTGGACCTGCCTTTGAGAAAAGGTGAACTTGCATACTTATCCACAGATAAGTTGAACCTACCCAAAGGGAGGGCAGGCAAACTAAAGCCCCTGTATATAGGGCCTTATGAAATTCTGGAAACATTTCCAGAGACGTCAAACTACATCCTCAAGTTGCCACCACAACTTGAACAATGCGGAATCCACCCAAGATTCCACATATCCCGGCTCGTACCTCACGAGCCGAATGACCAAGAAATCTTCCCAAATAGGGAAGTAAACATATTCTACGATTTGGGGAAGACCCTGATTGCGAAGCAGTAGTTTGCGAAATCTTAAACCACGCATGGGTTCACAACGAACTCTGGTTTAAGGCCAAATGGGAGCTAGGGGACACCACATGGGAACCCCTAGGAAATCGTAATGACCTCATCCACCTGGACGAGTACCTCACATTACAAAATGTGAGGGAACCGGAAAATCTCCTGATCTAAGAAGATACGGAACTTTCGGCATCACTACACCCCCAAAAACGGAGGCGGAAAAAGTAAAGCTGAAGGGCGTTCACCCACAGCCAAGAGCGTGGGAAGATTCTGGGCGAGCAACTCGCCCGGACAGCCACACCATGGGCTAGACATCACATGGGCTAGGCGAGTAACTCGCCTAGACCACGTGATCCCCAGGCTCATGTGTAAAACCATATGCAGTACAAACTGCACCGATGGCACAACAAGCGCCATTCCAGGGGCAGCAATTGCTGCTGCAGCCCCAGGCATACTCCCCAGGGAACTTCCCTGGCCAAATCACTCCCTGGATCGGCCAATTTGGCCCAGATCCAACAACCCAGCCAAATATAGGCTGGGAATCAGCTATTGCATCAGCGGTAGCTGCCCAGACAGGTCAACTTTGTCAGGAGTTGAAAGAGATGAAGTCCCTCGTAGGAGGGAGACGAGGGAGCGACAGTGGCGCCTCGTCCAGACCGTCCAAACGGGCACGGTCTGATAACTCGAGTGTTACAAAAATGGGGCCAGAGGCGCCCATTTTCGTCCATTCTGGCGCAGGAATAGGGAAGGGGGTTGGACATAGGGGTTTACAGGTGGTTTCACAGATGGTTTAACATGTTGTTGAACAGGTAGTGTGGCAGCGGGTTTTTGTTGATTAATGATTGGATAAACTATATTACTATATAAATCACATGATACAGAACCCATAAGAGTCTAAAATGGGAAATTCCCATTTCCATAACATCGAGGGCATCAGAAGACGCCTGCGACCATTGCGCCCACTGGAGGCGCGAATACAACAGAGCACGAAGAGATGCTGAGGGCATCTTTGCCTCTCTGAAAGACACAGAGAGAGAAGTCAACCTCCAGAAGAGGGAGATCAAGTTGTTAAAACGCGAGCTTGAAGAGGCACGCACACTGGCAGACCTCGCTGCCAAACCCATTATGATGGGGGCCTCCCAGGTCAGGGGGAGGGGATACGGTTCCGGGCCTCATGAGGCACGACCCCATATGGGGACTAGCACACCAAGGGGCGGAGCACTGACTATCCCGCCACCCCATGGGCAGGCGACCCTGTCCGGGTTGCATAAGGGCCCACCCTCAGGAGGGCAAACCCATGTCGAGGGGAGATGGGAAGACGGTAGGCAGCCAATGACAGACCCCCAAAAGGGGACCACTACCAGAGGCAGCGGGCCGCCAAGTACCATGACACCCTATGGGCAAGCCACCCTACAGGGAAGTGTCCACATGCTTTTCGAGATGGCCAAAGCCAACAAATTCTCGGCCCAACCCAAGCCGAGAGCAAGCTATCACCCCCAGTGATAGTGGACAACACAAGCCAACTCTGAAAGGAGTTGGATGAGACAGAATCCCTCATGAAAGGGAAACAAGAGAGCAAGACAAGCTCCTCACTCAGGCCATCCAAATAGAGACGACCTGATTACTCAGAGGTGCCAAGAAATGCCTATGAGAACCATGCCACCCAGAGGCAGGAGTACAAGATTCGCATAGAAGTGCGAAAGATTACCTCTCTCCAAAATGAAGAGAAACCGATTTCCAGAAATCGAGGAACTTGAATGTGAGCCTGAGCTCACTTGCGCACAGGCAGAATCCCACTGCCAAGTCCAACATGATGGGGCCTCCCAGATTAGGGGGAGGAGATGTGATATTGGGTCTCAGAAAGTGTAACCCAGACAGGGACTAACACGACTGGGATGGGATACCACAATTCTCGCTACCCTGTGGGTAGGTGACTCTGTCCGGACTGCAGAGTGGTGCTCCAACAAGAGCACAGACCCAGGTTGAGGGGAGGAAGGAAGGCAGTAGGCAGCCAATAGCAAACCCCAGGCTGGGACCACTGCTAGAGGCGGCGGGCTGTCAAGTACTTCAACACCCTATGGGCAAGTAACCTTGGTGGGAGGCATCCAATGCAACAGGGAACCGTTCAACCGAGATAAGATAGATCTCGGTCCAAAAATCCTCACAAACACTGGGGAACACAGCATGGGAGCTGTGGCAAGAGGCAACAGCCTCCAAACAGCACCGGAACAAAGTTCCGGGGACTCATGCTGGCCATGAAGTCGAACGATCATTTGCTCCCAAACCAGGAGCAACTAGTACTCTGTCAAGCTCTGCACTTGGCAAGGTGGCTCTAACCACGGAAAACCATCCAGCTAAACAGCCAGATGAACAAACGAAAACCCAGAGCACGAATTTCTCTGGCAAAGTGGAAACCACTCCACTCTTGTGAAAATGCAAGAACTCGTACACGAAACAGTATGCGAAGCACTGTAAACAATATTTTACAGACCTAAATTATCAATTTGAGGAGGAAACACAGGCCGAAGATGCAAAACATCTTTGGAGGATTTCCCATTGGGAAACCCGATATTTTAAGACTTCATATATACTTATCCCTATGTATAACACTGCCCGCTTTAAAAGACATTCACTCCTTTTCCTTTTCTTCTTTTTATAACTTGATGTACAATGTTGCCCACTTTAAAGTGGCAAACACATTCCTTATTCATTATTCTTTTTAAAAAGCTGTCAGGGACGCGTCCAGGGTTGAGAGCGCCCAGGAGTAACGCCCGGCACTGAGGCCGTCGCGGGGTGTGGAATGGGCATGCGTACTGGCAGGCCCGATCCGGGACAGTGGTCCCTGGCCACTCAGACTGAAGTGGAGAATGTGTTATTATTATTAAAGGGGAAAACTATACTACTTACCTGAAGTGGAGAATGTGAGAAGAAGGTTACTTCTTCAGTTCCCACTTCAGGTACATTTATGTACATGCGGTTTGAGTCATATGACGGGTGCCACATCATCCTCAGAGACAGCCGCAGGCATCCGGGTGTCCCCGTGGGGGATCCCGAGAGCGTCCGCTGTGTGCGCGCGTGCTGGGCACAGCAGGAAGCCATCCGGGGTGTGTGGGCCGGACGGGTCAATAGTACATCGATACAAAGGAAGATGGTCCGTGTAGATAGAAGGAAATAAACAGGAAGAGGAAGATGAGAAGAATGAAATAAAGAAAGGAGAAGGAAAAGGGAAAAGGGAAGGGGGAGAGAGGGAGGAAGGAGGAGGGAGAGCGGGGTGTGGCCAGGTGGGTCTGGGTGGACCCGGGTCAGGCAGGTGTGCCCTGACAAAAGCTTAAACTTTCCTTTTCTTTTATCTTGTATGCGTCGCAACTGCAACACAAGGGGGGAGAGTGTCAGGGCACAAGCCCGGGCCCCCATTACCTGTAGTCCCGTTGTAGATTAGTGTCACGTGACAGGCGACAGGTGAAAACCCATCGCTTATCACCCCGTAATACCCACACCTTTGTGACACTTACGGCCTGGTGACCTGAGCGAGCCCCACAGACCTCACACTCAACCACCCAGTGGGGGGGTGGGAGCGGGAAGAGTGAGGTCCGGTGTCTGAGTACTCACCGGGCCGTTGAGGTTTTCTCACAGATTGTAAGAATATCGATGTAGACATCGATATGGACCAAGTCAGATGTTACAGAGAAGGCTTACAGTGGTGGCACAATGGTATGGCAGTTACAATCGCGGTACAAGGTTTTGTGGGTTATGTATTAGATAAGGAAGGAACAATTCTGGCAACTGCCTTACATGTCATATGACTCATAACTATCTAATATAAATATTACAATGGTTAAGGGAAATCCCTTGAAACTCAACAAATCCCCCAGCCAGCACCAAAACCCAGTGGGAAAGCTTGGCATGGGGTTTGACAGCGAAATAAGGTGATGGAATCCCAAAGTCTGCTTGCCTATAGTCACGGACCATAAGATTCTAGATCCGTTTCTATAACAGGGACTGCAATGGTCCCTCAACCTTTCAAAGAACTGTGTTGTGGGTCCTCTGACAAAACATCAGATGGGCTGTACATGCATGGTTCGACAATATATTTATGGGAACCGATTTGGTTTCTGAACACAATGAGAAGCTTTTGTGGGTCC
Source organism: Cantharellus anzutake (assembly GCF_015039405.1). Lineage (NCBI taxonomy): Eukaryota > Fungi > Basidiomycota > Agaricomycetes > Cantharellales > Hydnaceae > Cantharellus > Cantharellus anzutake. Next base: position 19,044 of record NW_024067275.1, read on the forward strand.
ATGACCAACTGAAAGCTGAACACCTGTACATCAGTAGGAAAAAGTTTGAGCCGTTTGCAGCAGTTCTGGGCATCCTAGGATGTAAGGTGGATGGCCATGGAGTCCATGCGGACTCTGATAAAATGGCAAAACTTTGCAACTGGCGAGTACCTGAAGATCACTGGGAAGTACTACACTTCCTGGACTCATTGAGTATCTCGCCTGCTTCATGCCAAACGTTAGTGCATATACAGGTTTGTTACAGACGATATGCACCAACTACTTACCATTCTTCTGGACCCTGTTACACCAGAAGTGTTTCGATGAGATCAAAAATCTCGCCTGTAAAACACTGATTCTGAAACCCATCATCTGGAGCACCCCTATGGGCCTCTCTGATGATGAACAATCGAGGTTCCAAGTCTGGGTTATCACAGACACCTGCCCAGCAGGCGTCGGTGCTATTCTGGCCCAGGGCACGAAATGGGAAACCTCCCGCCCTGTGGCATTCATGTCAAAGAAGTTTACTTCGACACAACGTTCATACTTCGCATATGAACTGGAGGCACCGGGTGTCCTGGAAGCCCTGTCCAAATGGATGGATGAGCTAACAGGTGGCCGAAAATTCACAGTAGTAATGGACCATAAGGCCTGATGTACTTCAAAGAGAAGCAACACACATCATGTTATGGAAATGGGAATTTCCCATTTCTAGCCCCTTATGGGCTCTGTACAGTCCAAAGTCATGTGATATGTATATATTAACAACTTAACCAACTATTATCACCCAAAACACCCGATGTCCATGTTATTGTAAACCCCACTGTTACAACATCTGTTACATTAATTGTAACATCTTCTCAATGTCACGGCCCCCTCCTGCACCCGGACGCTATAGAAATGGGCCAATTACATCAGCAAACCTGGATGCGGAGGCCTGAGAGCTCATAGAGCTCATAGAGCTCTCAGAGCTCTCAGAGCTTCAGTACTTTGAAATTGCAGGTCCCCTTCTCTGAGAGCTCCAAAAAGTAGTCAAAGCTCTGAGAGCTCATAGAGCTATATTTGCACACAGGGGACTATTATCTATATGAGCTCCCTGAGTGTTTAATTTACCCGATATTAAAATTTAAATTTAAAAGCATTGACTATGGCATCATGTGACTAGCCATAGCCAAGTCCCTACCATACAAGGGACTGAACAAACTCAGCTTCACTTTCAGCACCAATGCAGCACCAGACACCAAGGGTATGTAGCCCAATCAATGTATAAGCCAAATTTAGGGATATAAATGCAGTTAATCTGAAATTACTTAGGGAAAATGCGGGAAAATGAGTGGGAAAATGAGTGGGAAAATGAGTGGGAAAATGAGTGGGGGGGAAATGGGGGGGGGATTGAGGGGGGGAATGGGGGGGAATTGGGGGGGGATGAGGGAGAAAATGAGGGGAAAATTAAAGGGGGAAATGGGGGGAAAATGAGGGGGGAAATGGGGAAATTTGGAGGGGGGATGAGGGGGGAAATGAGGGGGGAAATGAGGGGGAAAATGAGGGGAAAATGGAGGGGGGGAATGGGGTGAAATTTGGAGGGGGGAATGAGGGGGGAATGAGGGAGGAATGAGGGGAAATTTGAAGGGGGAAATTTGGAGGGGAGAATGGGGGGAATGGGGGGAAATTTGAGGGGGGAATGAGGGGAAATTTGAAGGGGGGAATGGGGGAGAAATGGGGGGGAAATTGAGGTGGGAATTGGGGGGGGAATGAGGGGGAAATCGAAGGGGGGATGGGGGGGGAAATTGAGGGGGGGATGAAGGGGAACTGGGGGGTTTCTAAAAACTTGAAAAAAGGTCAGGGAAAATTAAGGAAAATTCAGAAAATGGGGGACTTTCTAAAAAAGGAGAATGTCCAAAAAATCAGGGGGAAAATCAGAAATTTTGGGATAAGTTAGGGAGAGATATTTCAGGAAATTAGGAATAATTGGAAAAAAAAATTAATTCACTTTTTTGATAATTCAATGTGCATTGGAAAGTGCCAAAGTGGGGCAATGTAGCAATGTATGTTTCAGTGTTAGAAAAGTCTCCCACCATGTTTTGGTGAGTGTCAGGGCACAGCCCCTCACTATTCCACAATCCCACATGCATGCAGACCCATGGGAAAGTTCTGGGCAAGTTACTCACCCAGAAACCATCACAGCCACAACTGTGGGAACTTTCTGGGTGAGCAGCTCGTTCCCATGGGGGGGTGCCATTTATGGAAAGTCAACAAAGAGCTGAAAACTGTATAGTTCCTGGCTCCCATTTGTAGAGGAGGTTGAGAAGGTTTAGCCCCCTCAGTGAGTTTGAGGATCTCGGACTGGGACTAGATACCCCAGCGACTAGGAGGATCCCCCTGGGCCCATCACAGAACAAGGGCTGGGCCCTGACAGTGAGCCAAATAACCATGGCTTTTTGACCATGGGAAATTTGGTGTCAAAGGCTTGGATGATATCTGAAGACATCAGCTTTTTGTTTGCTTTATTGGGTGGTATTTTCAATTTACTTCATTTGGAACACTTTGTTAAAACTCATTTATACCCTACATAACATGCATGGTTACATTGCCACACTTTGGTGCTTTCCAATTCACATAGAATCATCAAAATTGGTTGAGTTTTGAGCAAGAAATGAGATGAAAGATAAAGTGCAAATTTTTGAATTTCAGAGTTTTCCTCAAATGTTGTAAATAGCAATAAAAAATAAGGTGCTGATTTTAGTAAACACAAAAGGTATATGAGCTCTATGAGCCCACTGAGTTCATAGAGTTCATAGAGCTCATAGAGCTTTCAGAGCAATGACAATGGCCATTTTACACACATATATATCCATATTATCTTTGCACTACTGGTGCCAAAATAACTAAGCAGATTTCATGGAGATATGAAGACCATCCATGATTTAAAAACAAAAAGCTCTATGAGCTCTATGAGCTCAGTGAGCTCATAGAGCTCATAGAGTGTTTCAAGTAATGATGCTGGCCATTTAATATGCATTTCCAAAAATGTATATACATATTATCTTTGCACTTCTGCATCCTTAGGAGAATAAAATCATTCAAACATTTAATTTTCTCCACCCAATGTGTAGAGGGTGCACAGCAAAAAGACTCAATTTGCTCACAGAGCTCTGAGAGCTCTGAGAGCTCCAAGAGCTCCCTACCAAGTTTGCTGATGTAGGCCCCATTTTTATAACACATCAGGGCACCACATAAGATGGCAGAATTTTTTCTACAGCTTTAACTGCGACATAATCTATGTTGAAGGCCATAGGAATAAAGTAGTGGACGTGCTGAGTCGCTACTATGAGTCTTCGTGCAACGAAGACTTACATTATGATGAATTTGTCTCTGCAGACATCCACATAGACAAATTAGGGGATGATCTCCCCTTAAGTCACATTGAAGAAGCGGAGGAAATGTTATATTTCCATCACCTCTGTTTGAAACTCGTGACAACCAGAGTTGGGATGGAAGATCATGACATTGAAGCCATGATCTTGGACCCACCCGAAGACCCTTCAGGGAGGAGCATGCTGACACTGTAACAGGTCTATTGCCTAGACTTGCGACAGGAAAGAGGGGGGATAAGGATCTCACTGAGGGTCAAGTCTGAAGTAGGGTATATTGGTCCAGTCGAGTGTGGTGCTGATACTCTCCAGCTACTGTACAGTGGGTCATGGAAGAGTCCGATAGACAAAATAGGAAAGAATATCACATGACAATAAGAAAATGGAAACATCGGCCTTGTTAGAATGGGCGGATACAGACGACTCTGGAGTGGAATCGGAGACTTAGCGTGGAGGGACCTTGGCCTCAGCGACTCAAGCGGAGTGCTGTGCCATTGCTGTTTGTCCATTTGGTCCTTAATTTCACAGTAGGTGAGCAGGAAGTCTCTAGGGGGCATTTCAGGTCGATTTCGGACTGAACCAAAACGAGTATGTACAAGCGCCGATATATAATGGAGGGGGCAAAAGCACAAGGAAACAAAGGGAGACCGAATTGGAACGAAGATGTCTGAACGGGAACAAAGGGTAGACCGAAGCGGGGCGGTACCGAAGGTCATAAGGCAGGACCTGTGATACGTCCGAAAGGAGGTAGGGAGGGCAAGGCCCAGAGGGGCAGGAGGGTGAGGAGAAGTGAGGATGATGACTAACTGGCTAGAATGGGAAGAAGCAGTAGTCCAAATAGGGATGAGGGGTAAACGCGAGAGATACATACATTACAAGCGGCGAAAGTGCTGAAGGGGATCCGCGAAGCTCGGGGTTTGCGGAGCTTACGGAGGTTACGGAGGCGGGGATGAAAGTCCAAGGGATATTGGCAATGGTGTTTACGTAGTATGAGGTCACCAATGCAATGGACTAAGACCGAGGTGGAGTCAAAGTCCGAGGTCAGGACTATGACGGAGGCTCGGAGCGAAGGTACGAGCGGTGTCCGAGTACGAAGTACGGGACAGCGGTGGAAGGTCATAACTTGGCGGAAGGGTGGCAGAGGAGTACCAGAGGGAGGAGAGAGGAGAAAGGTAAGGGGGAAGGAGTGGTGGAGAGGAGGGTTGTCAGGTCCGAAGGCGAGTATCGGAGCGGACGGGGGAAGCGTAGGAGGATGACGGGAGGGTGGAGGTTGGGTGAAGGAGGAGCGAGAAGGGCGGTGTTCGGTCCGAGGTGAGTATCGGAGCGGACGGAGATAGGGTAGGAGAGGAAGGGAGGAGTAGAGGTGGCGTGAGGGGGTAGAAGGAGGTGTGTTGCCAAGAACGAAGGTGAGTATCGGAACGGCAGTGGTAGGGTATGACTCTGGAGGTGAAGAGGGTGGAGGTCCGGAAGTCAGGTCGGGGTCAGGTATGCATGGATATGACAGGCCTCTAGACATCGGAAATGAAATCAGAAAAATTAGGAAAAAATAGGAAATGTGTGTAAAGAGTGTGAGGGGATATAGGCTACATGTGATGGATGTGAGGTGCTTGCTGAGGGTGGTAGAATCGCGGGATTTGGCTCGTTTAGGGTACACCGGCAAATCCCCATTACAATGCTTGCTGACATAGTCCCTGAAGAAGGAAGTTTGAGAAGCGTAACCGAGGAAGAGTCCTTCCTCGATTCCATGAGGAAAGGGTATGACAAGCAATCTGCTTGGCATGGTATATTGGAGAACCCATTGTGCTTCCCTAAATTCAAGGTCTCCAATGGCCTTATCTCAAAATTGAATGAGTCAGGTGCACCACGTCTGGTCCTCCCGGACATCATTCACAAAGGGGAGAGGGTGACTGGTATCGCCATCGAGCACACACATGAGATCATAGGGCACCTAGGATCCCATAAAACCCTAGAATACCTGTGCCACTATTACTGGTGGTCGACTATGGTCCGCGATGTGGAGAGGTACATCTCCACATGCGAAAAATGCCGAACCACCAAACGAACGATGCAGAGGAAGTCTGGGCTGCTGCACCAGCTGCCCATACCAGAGACCCCTTGGTCTTCGATCTCAATGGACTTTGTCGGCCATAACTACCTATGGGTAGTTATGTGTCACCTAACTTCACAGGTACATCTGATACCTGTGAAGACAACAATCAATGCCTTGGAACTCGTGTATGAGTTCCTCAAGGGCATTGTTCGCCTACATGGATTACCAAAGTCAATAGTGTCCAATAGGGACACTAAGTTCATGTCCAGATTCTGGATGGAACTACACAGACTCTTGGGGATTCATCTGAAGATGACCACTGCCTTTCATCCTGAAGGTGATGGTCAAGCTGAACAGATGATCCAGAGCATCGTCCAGATCATTTGTGCTGCAGTCAGACCTGATCAGCGTGATTGGGTCCTAAAACTGCCTCTTACCAAGTTTGCAATAAACTTGAGTGTTAACAAGTCGACGGGGTACGCCCCCTTCAAGCTTATTTATGGGATTATGCCACGTATGGTGGTAGAAGTACCACCTACAAACCTCCCTGGAGTCGGCGCTTTTGCACAACAAGTGCTAGATAATCTCCAGGGAGCTCACAACTCGATTATAAAGAGTCATGTAGAACAGGCCATCCAGTCAAATAAGCTCAGGCGACCAGACTTGCCTAAGCTGAAAGTTGGCGACCTCGCCTACCTTTCAACTAAAAACCTGAGCCTTCCTAAGGGACGAGCCAAGAAGCTCCTCCCTAAGTTTGTCAGACCATACGAAATCCTTGAAGTATTTGAGGATTCATCTAACTATACCCTCAAGCTCCCACCAGAGCTTGTGAGTTGGGGAATATTCCCCAAATTTCATGTTTCTCGTCTGGCCCCTCATGAGCCAAACGATTCATTACTGTTCCCAGGATGGGCTGCCCAAGTATTCTATGACTTTGGTGACAACCCTGAACGGGAATATCAGGTCCAAGAGATTTTGGACCATGCATGGGACACATGCGATAGCCTGTGGTTCTGTGTTAAATGGGGCCTTGGGGATCTCACTTGGGAACCGACGACTATCTAATGTTACATGGTGTCGATGCAGTTGAGAAATTAAACAGGGAAAGCCGCTTTCCCTTGCCTACTATATGAAGTGCCGCCTCAGCATCTCGTCCCTGCCGTTCCCAATGGCCTGCCTGCTTGGGAATGGTCCTGCAGCCATCAGAAGGCCGTTTATGGTGTTAGTTGCCATAAGTGGAAATTGCTTCCGTGGGTTTGTTAATATTCCCATGCATGAAAATTGCTCCTTCTTACCTCCCACCATCATGTCTGATCTGATGAAGACTGACCTGGAGAAGGAGGAACAACCCAAATAGTAGTCCTGAAAGGAAACTACAAAAGGAAGTCCATTGGGGGAATAATCCTCGAGAACATCCACGAAACACTTGGACACCTAGGATCCAAGAAAACAGTGGAAACCCTCCATCGACACTTCTGGTGGAAGTCGATGAGAAAGGATACCCATTGCGGAACTTGTCAAACGATAAAGAAAAGCACCAGGAGAAATCCCGGAATGCTTCACCCACTCCTGACCCCAGAGACACCATGGTCATCAATAGCCATGGACTTCACAGGTCCATTCCCAACAAGCTTGGGATATGATTACCTCTGGGTAATCATCTGTAGGTTGACATCCAACGTCCACCTAATTCCAATAAAGACAACAACGAACGCACTAGAACTAGCATTTGTATTTCTTCGTGAAGTTGTAAGACTCCACAGTCTACCACACTCGATCATATCAGATCGAGACTCAAAATTCATGTCAAAATTTTGGTGCGAACTACACTGAATACTCGGTGTACAGTTGAAATTCACAACTGCATTCCACCCCACAAGGCGATGGCCAAGTGGAAAGAATGATACAAAAAGTAGTACAAATACTATGCACGATGGTTAGACCAGACCAACGTGACTGGGCAGCAAAACTGTCGATGGCAGAATTCGCGATCAATGCAAGCTCGAACACATTGACAGGATTTGCCCCGTTCGAATTAATCTATGGCCATATGCCAAAGATATGCCTAACAGCACCACTCTCGGACTACCCGGGAGTAAATGACTTTGCTCAAAAAGCGAAGGAAAACCTCATGGCAGCACACGACGTGATAATACATAATCGCGCTGCTCAAACAATCCAAGTGAATAAGAAAAGACGCCTGGACCTGCCTTTGAGAAAAGGCGAGCTCACATACTTATCCATGGATAAGCTGAACCTACCCAAAAGCAGGGCAGGAAAACTAAAGCCCTTATACATAGGGCCTTACGAAATTCTGGAAACATTTCCAGAAACGTCAAACTACGTCCTCAAGTTGCCACCACAACTTGAACAATGCGGAATCCACCCAAGATTCCATGTATCCTGGCTTGTACCTCACGAGCCGAATGACCAGGAAATCTTCCCAAATAGGGTGTTACAGGAATGGGTTCCGGGGAACCCAACCTGAGCCGTTCGGCTCACTAATGGAGGTGGCTGCGTAGCCATCGGAGGGAGAGCGGAATGGGATGAGTGTCTGGCAGTGTAACCTGTGTGTCGGCCAATGGTAACTTGGCGCTCCTGGGAGCATACCGGTAGCGAGTATGATGTGGGCTCCTTGAGGGAGCCACCTGGCTGTCTGCTAACGGAGACTTGGCGCTCCTGGGAGCGTGCCGGTAGCGGGTGTGCTGGGAGTGTGTGGCTAGCGGTGACTTGGCACTCAATGGAGCGTACCGGTAGTGAGGGATACTGGGACTCCCAAAGGGAGTCACCCAGTTGGTGGCTATCGGTGACTTGGTGCTCATGGGAGCGTACCGGTAGCGGGAGTTGTTGGGGAAAGCGGGCTGGTGGTCCAGTGCACGGTAGTGGGTGACCGTGGGAAGTGGGACCCGTGGGTGCGTGGCCAGGCATCCTGGAGCTGCCTGGACCGTATCCTTCTCCTGAGGAGGTGGGATAGGTTACAGTTCCTGATAGGGAACTTCTGGTTGGATGGGAGTAACCACTCGACCACCCAGTGGACTGGTGGGAGTGGGCAGCAGGAGGTTGGGCGTGGGAATGCCCACCTCATTGCGGTTTTGTCATGGAGAGGAGGAATAGGGAGGTGGACATGGTTCCAGGGTTACAGGTTGAGTTTACAGTGGTGGCACAATGGTGAGGATGTTACAATTGCGGTACAAGGTTTTTGGGTTATGTATTCGATAATGATCAAAAACATCTCGGCAATTGCCATACATATCATATGACTTGTATCTATCTAATACAAATGTTATAATGGCCAAAGGAAGTCCTTTGGAAATCAACAAATCCCCCAGCCAGCACCAAAACCCAGTGGGAAAGCTTGGCATGGGGTTTGGCAGAGAATGAAGTGAGAAGAAGTAAGAAATATCTTACCTGTGTGCCTGGTCTATAGGAGTCTAGGCCCATTTCCATAGCAAAGGGCCTCAAGGTCTGATTGCCTGTCACGGACCATAAGATTCTCCATTTCCATAACATAGGGAAGTAAACATATTCTACGATTTTGGGGAAGACCCCGATCGCGAAGCAGTAGTTCGCGAAATCCTAAACCACGCGTGGGTTCACAATGAACTCTGGTTTAAGGTTAAATGGGAACTAGGGGACACCACATGGGAACCCCTAGGAAATTGCAATGACCTCGTCCACCTGGACGAGTACCTCACCTTACAAAATGTAAGGGAACCAGAAAAACTCCCTATCAAAGAAGACAGGGAACTCTCGGCATCACTATGCCCCCAAAAATGGAGGCGGAGGAAGTAAAGCCGAGGGACGATGGCCCACAGCCAAGAGCGTGGGAAAGTTCTGGGCGAGTAACTCGCCCGGACAGCCACACCATGTACTAGAGATCACATGGGCTAGGCGAGTAACTTGCCTAGACCACGTGAACCACAGGCTCACGTGCAAAAGAACACACAACTGCGGCGAATCCCACGCACGCAAGAACGAAAACCCCTCCCACCACCACGAGTAACATAACGACGGAATGTTGTTCTCTGGGGGAGGCAACCCTCGGTTCGATCCAAACAAACCACCGGATATCGAAATACGACAACCCGGGGAGCAAGGCTCCCCGGAACAACAACAACACCAGGTGCAGATAAGTGCCATGGATTACACGACGCACGCAGCACAAATGAGTGCTGCGAACCAACAACCATCCTCGTTGCTAACAGGCACCGCATACCCCCAGCCTCCCCAAAGAGGCTTCCAACCATACACGGTGCAAACTGCACCGATGGCGCAACAAGCACCATTCCAGGGGCAGCATTTGCTGCTGCAGCCCCAGGCATACTCCCCAGGGAACTTCCCTGGCCAGATCAACCCCTGGATTAGCCAATTCGGCCCAGGTCCAACAACACCCCAGCCAAATGCAGGCTGGGAATCAGCCATCGCGTCAGTGGTAGCTGCTCAGACAGGTCAGCTCCATGAAGAGCTGAAAGAGATGAAGTCCCTCGTAGGAGGGAGACGAGGGAGCGACAGCAGCTCCTCGTCCAGACCGTCCAAACGGGCACGGTCTGATAACTCGAGGGCGTCAGAAGATGCCTGCGACCATTGCGCCCACTGGAGGCGCGAATACAACAGAGCATGAAGAGATGCTGAGGGCATCTTTGACTCTCTGAAAGACACAGAGAGAGAAGTCGATCTCCAAAAAAGGGAGATCGAATTACTGAAACATGAGCTCAGAGAGGCACGCACACTGGCAGACCTCGCAGCCAAACCCATCATGACGGGGGCCTCCCAGGTCAGGGGGAGGGGATACGGTTCCGGGCCTCATGAGGCGCGACCCCACATGGGGACTAGCGCATCAAGGGGTGGGGCATCGACTATCCCGCCACCCCATGGCCAGGCAACCCTGTCCGGGTTGCATAAGGGCCCGCCCTCAGAGGGGCAAACCCATGTCGAGGGGAAGAGGGAGAGCGGTAGGCAACCGATGGCAGACCCTAAAACGGGGACCACTACCAGAGGTGTTGTAACTCAGGTTATGGCACCTCTGAGGATGACTTTAGTGTTTATACAAGTAGTAGAAACAGTATATACAGGGAGACTTGCCTGAGGATGACTTTAGTGTTTATACAAGTAGTAGAAACAGTAAAGTCCGACTCAGTAGTCATGTGACTCATATGGAGTGAGATTGAATAGAAAGAAAAGGATAACTTCAACAAGAGGCGGTGGGCTGCTGAGTACCTCAGCACCCTATGGGCAAGCTACCCTGCAGGGAAGTGTCCACATGCTATACGAGACCGCCGAACTCAACGAGTTCAGCAAAGTCGAAGCTCCAGTTGACATAACAATCGACCCCAACTTCCCCATGAGGAGAATAGCGGGGTCAGAAGTGGCTCATGATGCCACATACACTTGGTGGACAAGCGTGAGTGGGAAAGAATTTGTACACTGGTACGAACAGGCCGAAGCTGCCTTCAAAAGTGGCAAGGTACACAGAACCCTTCGCAAAAAAGCGAAGGAAACCGAGAAATACTTCTTGGGACTCCCGAGTATCGCAAGACTCGCGGAGGAATATAATTCCCCAGAGAATAAGGGAAAAATCTCCTGGGAAAGTCTAGGCAAAGCTGCCTACTTAAAGTCCCAGTTCAAACCACTCAGGACTCCTGAGGAGCCGCAAGGACTGCGGAACGGGAAGCGAAAGCTTCCAAATACCGGGAAAGAGATGCAAGTCTCCGTGCTGGACAACCAGCCCAATGACCATCCTTCCCCACGGGAAGAACGGTAGACCTACCGTACTCTACACCTGAGCCAAGCAGCTCAGGAACACAACAACCCGCTCCCACCCAGGGAGCACCCACTTCGTCGAGCCCACAGCCCGACAATGTAGCCCAGGCTACGTCATCGCATCCGACGCAGCAATCGGATGTCCAGATGAACAACCCAGAGGAAAACCCTCCTCCAGGGCAATGAATCCACCCTTGAGAGAAGGGAAAGTGACATGGTAATACGCCATTGAGGCGCCTGTGAAAACACCTTCCCCCAACTCGAGGCCCCACACACAATACTGTATGTGAGGAACCGCAAGTAACAATTGCGGAAATCTCCACTCCCTCAAAAGGCCCACATCCACCACCACTCGTGTGTAAACACCACTTACACATGAACCCTCACAGAACAAGTGAGGAACACCAAAGACATACAACCTTTGGGTCGAAATCCATTTTCGACAAACTCCACCATTTCTTTCTTCTCTCCCTGCGATACCAATGTATCGCCGTTCACTTCAAAGTAACGGCCCACACTCATTCATTCCTTAAACCCCCTCTCTTTCTTTCACCGACATGTACAAAATCGCCCACTTTAAAGTGGCGACAACAAAACACTCATTGATAATTCCAAACTCAATGTAAATCAACTATTAAAACTCTGTTTTATTCACTATCAACCTTGTATGCGTCGCAAATGCAACACAACTTGGGGGGAGAATGTCAGGGCAATAGCCCCGAACCCCGAGTCACATGTAAATTAGATACATATAGTCACGTGGGCAAGCGGGAACCTCCGGGTAACTGCTTACACACCACCATAAAATACACTATCTTGTATCACTTACGGCCTTGTGTGCTGAGCCACCCTAAGACCTCACAAACCGCCTCTGTTGCCTGTGTCTTCACATCCACAAAGAGAAACTGGGGTCTAACCACCTCTGTTTCCTTGTGTCTATTGTTAATTACCTTCTTGTCGAATGCACGTTTGTCGCATTTCTTGTTATATCTTTATTTCTTGTTCACAATAGAATAATTTTTTGATTCTCGTTTGCGATATTGAATATCGCAAGGGAGGAGAGTGTAAGGACTTACAATGTGTACCCACACATTGTCTGTCCTTTCCATACTTCACATCAAGCATGGCTGCAGTCGTGCTTCAGTAACATAAACAACTTGTATAATACTAAGCTGCATTACATCATGTAAATACACATATATAAGATGCATGGGTAGGAGGAAAGGCTCCTCAGCCTTTACTCCCCCGTTAACAATATAGCTCATTAAAGCATATTTGTGTGATGGACAGTGTGAGGTGCTTATAACCATGTGCTTACAAACTCCCATTATAGTGATGCTGTTATTTCTTTGTTTATTTGTGCTGAGATATGTAATTTACATATATATACCTTGGAGTAGTTGTAAAGGCCCAGCAGCCTTTTACCTCTACCCCATTGAATATACAGCCCATCCAAGCTTATATTTAGATGGACTATCTGAGGCCTGAGGCGAATGGGGGAACGTGTCATATCTGTACATACCCAATCCCGATCTGACTCCTGGACCCTCCACTTCACCACCTCCGGAGTCCTACCCTACCTCCTTCTACCCCAATATCCATCTTTGGGCTGAATCTCACTCCTCCTCACTCTCCCCATCACTCCTCATGTCACCTCCTCCCCTTCTGTCCCTCTCCTACCCTGCCCCCATCTGCTCCGATATTCACCTTTGGACCTGACATCATTCCTCCTCTTACTCCTCTTCTCATTCCTTTCCTCACTCCTCTCCTTCCATCCCTCTTCTGCCAACCTCTGCCAAGTTACGACCTCCTGCCACTGTCCTGACTTCAGATTTTGACTCCACCTTGGCTTAAGTCCATTGCATTGGTGACCTCATTCTACATAAACACCATTGCCAATATTTCTTGGACTTTCAACCCTGCCTCTGCAACCTCCATAAGCTCCACAACCTCCAAGCTTCACAGACCATACTTGGCACTTCCACCACTTGTAATGTATCTTTCACACTTTCCTCTCATCCCTATTTGGACTACTGCTTCCTTCCATTTTAGCTAGTTAGTCATCAACCCCACTTCACCTCATCCTCCTGCCCCTCTGGGCTTCGCCCTCCCTACCTCCTTTCAGATGTACCACAGAGTCTAACCCATGACCTTCAGTACTGCTCTGCTTCTGTCATCCTTTTGTCTCTGTTCAGATGCCTTTGTTCTGATTTGGACCTCCTTTGATTTCCTTGTGCTTTCGTCTCCCCACTATATACAGGCGCTTTGTCAGGGCACACCTGCCTCACCTGGCTCCACCTGGCTCCACTCCACCTGCTACCCCCTCCTCCCCCTTCCTATCTCCTCCTCCCTCTACTTTCCCCTCTTTCTATTCTCCCTCTGTATCATCCTCTATTCTTTCTGTTTCTATTTACATGGACAACTTTCCTTTGATCGATGTACCACTGACCTGCCCACGACCCACACACGATGCACCCCGCCCTGGATGCTCTGGACAACCCCCAGGTGCACCCAGTATGCACGCCTGCAGCGGATCCCTTCAGGATCCCCCATGGGGATACCTGGGTGGCTGGGGCTGTGCATGAGGACGACGTGGCAACTCCCATGTGACCCAAGCGCCATGTATATAAACATACCTGGGGTGGGAACCAGAGAAGCAGTCTTCTTCTCACCATTCCCACTTCAGGTAAGTTTCTTAGTTTTCCTTCTAATGATAATTAACACCATTCCCACTTCAGGGACATCTGCCTGCACCGGACCCATTGCTGTACATGCCTGCTTCACACCCCACCAGGCCCTCAGCGCTGGGTGATATACCCAGACGCTCTCAACCCTGGACCGGTCCCTGACATGCTTGTACATACTTGTTTTAGACCCTCAGTCTAAAATCGACCAGAATTGCCCCCTAGAGACTTCCTGCTCACTGCTTCTGAAATTAAGGACCAAATGGACAAACAGCAATGGCACAGTGCTCCCCTTGAGTCGCTGAGGCCAAGGTCCCTCCTTGCTAAGTCTCCGGTTCCACTCCGGAATCGTCCACCCTTGCCCAGTTCTAACAGAACAGAACATTACCATCCCCACTGGGGTCAAGGCAGCCTGGGTATAGCGCCTGGTGCTGAGGACCTTGCAGGGGTGGATCAGGCATGCATACTGGTGGGCCTGATATGGGACAGCTGTCCCTGGCCACTTAGACTGAAGTGGGAAAAGGGTATTGTTATTAAAAGAGAAGCTAGACTAAGTTAGGGGACATAAGTGCTCGTTCTTGATGCTGAATTTTACGATGCTCATGAGCATCATCAGTCATTGGCTTTATCCATCTACATGTGAGGGTGTGCATCTGTGCAATATGAGCCAGGGGATACTGGTCGGGAAGTCTTTTTGCCTCCATCTCAATGTTGTCGTGCAACATATGCATTTGTGAGGCACAGTTGTTTGTAGCCACCCTGTACAGGTGTTGATGTCCTCTTGCGAGGGCTTGCCTGTCTTGAATGACCAGGCAAGATGATACATCGTAGCATAGAATCTCACACCTTCTTTGGTGTGTTGTTAGACACTGGTCTGGGGTCGGCACCGAGGGTCATCGTTGTGGGCCGCTATAGGCCACGATGGCCGTGATGCTGCAAACAAGGCCCGGGGGTAGGGCATTTGGCCTCAGCAACTCTAAAGGGAGTGCTGTGCCCCCTAGCTGTCTCTTGGCCCTCATTTCGGACTCACTGGGGTTGCCTTGTTGGGGTCAGGACTTAGGGGTCATGGTCACATCGATATTAGAGCTAAGGTACAATAAAGTATCATACAGGATATATATAGGAGGAAGAAATGAATGGAAGCGGACCCGGGCCAGAGGCCGAAGGGTCCGGAAGCAAACAAGAATAAGGAACGGGGTTGGCCGCATAGTGGCCAGCAATGACCGAGGGTCAAAACAAACAATAACAGATAAATAAAGGAAAGAGTGTAGGGCCGTGATAGTGGTGATGGTATTGTAGTGGCACTGGACTTGGAGTTGGGCCAGAGTCGGGCGCGGGAATGGTAGTGGCCCTGTAGGGGCCAAGTGGGTGGGGTAGAGGAGTCGCACTGGGCATGGTGCTGGAGGCGGACTCAGGGCAGGAAGGTTGGTGTGGCTGTGGGGAAGTCGGCCAGGTGCAGGGGAGCCTAGGGGCAAGTGGGGGAGTAAGCAGGGAGTCCTCAGGGAGGATAGGGCTGAGGTCGGGGCTCATGCTCACGCTCGTGTAGCAGGAATGGGCTCGGGCAGCATCGGGATGGGTGGGGAACGGGCTGGAATGCACGGCCATGACAATTGGCCAAGTCTGCACTGTCGAAAAAAACCACCTCTTCCAAGAGATGGGCTCCCGTGTCTGACGATGATGAGATGGAAGGTGAATGGGTTGTTGACCCTGATGCCCCTTTTGAAGAATTTGTTGCAAACTGTCCACCTGGTTATCACTGCTATGAATACTATAATGCCAAGCTCACTGAAGTGCATGGTGAACCTCTACCCACACCGACATATTATTGATCAGTGGTCATCCCTACCCACTTCTATGACATTGACCATGTCGATAGATCAAATTCCCAGACGTGGCTGTGCTCCTCTGCAACAAAGAACCTAAGTGGTTCAAATTGGTTTGTAACTACATACACATGTCACAGCCATGCATTCCGGCCCATTAGCCGCCCATCCCAATGCTGCCTGAGCCCATTCCCGCTATGCAAGCATGAGTGCGAGCCCTGACCTCAGCCCTATCCTCCCTGAGGACCCCCTGCTCCTCCCCTGCTTGCCCCTAGGCTCCCCTGCACCTGGCCGACTTCCCCACAGCCACACCAACCTTCCTGCCCTGAGTCCGCCTCTGGCACCATGCCCAGCGTGACTCCTCTACCCCGCCCACTTGGCCCCTACAGGGCCACTACCATTCCCACACCCGACTCCAGCCCAACTCCAAGTCCAGCGCTGCTACGATACCATCGCCACTATCACGGCCCTACGCTCTTTCCTTTATTTATCTGTTATTGTTTGTTTTGACCCTCAGTCATTGCCAACCACTATGCGGCCAACCCCGCTCCTTATTCTTGTTTGCTTCCAAACCCTTCGGCCTCCGGCCCGGGTCCGCTTCCATTCATTTCTTCCTCCTGTATATATCCTGTATGATACTTTATTGTACCTTAGCTCTAATATCGATGTGACCATGACCCCTAAGTCCTGACCCCAACAAGGCAACCCCAGTGAGTCCGAAATGAGGGCCAAGAGACAGCTAGGGGGCACAGCACTCCCTTTAGAGTTGCTGAGGCCAAATGCCCTACCCCCGGGCCTTGTTCGCGGTATCACAGCCATTGTGGCCTATAGCAGCCCGCAACGGCGACCCTCGGTGCCGACCCTGGACCAGTGTCTAACACCAATGCAGGATCCACCAGGCCAACCCCAGGGATGATGATAGTTTTGGGGAGAGTGGGCTGTGGCGACGAAGGAGTAGAAGATGGAATCGGGGCAGGTTTGGGAGATGCAGGGCATTGTAATGGGTCTATCACTCTAGACTCAGAACTCAGGTCTGGGGGGGGTAGGTATCTCTCTATCTCTCAGGTAGGTGTATGAGTCCTTGGGAGTACAGTGCTGATACTCTGTATAACCTCTAACTAACTGTCTGTACAGTTGTCTTGCAAGAGCCGACACAAATATAAAAGGAAGGTCACATGCATGAATGAATGAAAATAGTAAAGAAAATAAAGAAAATGTCAGATCTCCTCAACCACCCCACCACATCCGATAATCTTGAGCTCGTCAGAACCACCTTTACAGCCTCTACAAATCCTACTATTACCAGGACTCACCAATCCTACTCCCTGATGCAGTAGGGGGTGAAGTGTGCAATAAATGTCGGTTTGGCCTGCATGGACTTGTCCCCACAACAGCGTCCCCTTGCTGTGTGTGTGACTCTGAAGGTGTCCTCATTGAGTTCGTCATTAGCCTTATGGAGGGACTTGATCTGTCGATGAAGACAGTCATTTTCAGAATGTAGGTTGTCAGCCTCATTCTGTAGCATTTCATACTTGTTCCTGAGCTCGTCCAGCTCATCATTCCTATGTTTGTCTTTGAACGTAGTTTCCTTGCATTTCTCGAGTTTCTTCTCAATATGGGCCCACATGACCTCCATGATCATTTCAAGTTGATCGAGCCCTGTCTGCATGGAATGAGGCAGGTGAGGGTACTTCTCACTTGTCATATCCATACATACTTGATCCTGAGCTGACTCCCGGACCTCCATCTTCACCACCTCCAGAGTCCTACCCTACCGCTGTCCGTTCCGATATTCACCTTCAGTCCTGACACCACACCTGACACCACACCTGACACCACACCACCCCTCACCCCTCATGCCACCTCCACCCTCCCATCCTTCTCCTACCCTATCTCCATTCACTCCGATACTCATCTCGGACTGAACATCACTCCTCTCACTCCTCCTCCACCCTTCCGTCACTCTCCTACCCTTCTCCCATCCGCTCCGACCCTCACCTTCGGACCTGACACCTTTCCTCTCCTCCACTCCTCACCCCTTTCCTCTCTCCTCTCTCCTCTCTCTTCCCTCTGACCCTCTTCTGCCGACCCTCTGCCAAGTTATGACCTTTCACCACTGTCCCGTACCCCATACTCAGACACCGCTCGTACCATTGCTCTGAGACTCTGTCATAGTTCCTACCTTGGACTTTGACTCCACCTCGGCTTTAGTCCATTGCATTGGTGACCTCATACTATGTAAACACCATTGTCAATATTCCTCGGACTTTCAACCCCACCTCCGTAACCTCTGTAACCTCCACAACCTCTGAGCTCCACGGATCATCTTCAGCGCTTTCACCACTTGTAATGTATCTTTCGCATTTTCCCCTCATCCCTATTTGGACTGCTGCTTCTTCCCATTCTAGCCAGTTAGTCATCATCCCCACTTCCCCTCATCCTCCTGCCCCTCTGGGCTTCGCCCTCCTTACCTCCTTTTGGATGTACCACAGGTTCTGCCCTATGACCCTTGGTACCACTCCGCTTCTGGCATCCCTTTGTTCCCATTCAGATGCCTTCGTTCCAATTCAGACCCCCTTTGTTTCCTTGTGCTTTCACCCTCTCCATTATATATATCAGCGCTTGTACATACTCGTTTTAGGCCTTTAGTCTAAATTCGACCTGAAATGCCCCCTAGAGACTTCCTGCTCGCCACCTATGAAATTAAGGACCAAATGGACAAACAGCAATGGCACAGTGCTCTGCTTGAGTCGCTGAGGCCAAGGTCCCTCCTTGCTAAGTCTCCAGTTCCCCTCTGGAATTGTCCACCCTTGCCCAGTTCTAACATCACTCATGCTTACGCAAGTGGGCAGGACCTGTCATATCCTGGATCTTCCACCTCCTTCCACCCTAGTCCTGGACGACTCCTATAGCCTCCACCAGCCCTTCCAATCCCTCTCTGCTACCTCTGGTCAACGCCAACGATCCTAGTACTACCTTCTCCTTCAACTCTCTCCCGCTCCTCCTCCCATCTACGTCCACACCACCTCTGGACCTCCCCTACCACACCTCCACCTCCTTGTACCCCTTGTTCAAAGGATAAGGATCTAGTTGGTAACCCTCAACTTGTTCCATCTACCCTCCTTCATACTTCCAGTCTCCACACCTCCATCACCTCTGGTCATGTATCTCCAGTACCTCCGCACTCCTACCCTACCTCCGGTCATGCTATTCCCCATTGTGTTATCATTTGATATTTTCCACAACCCCAATCTTCCAGACTACAACTTCCAGGCTCTGGACCTTTCTGGATGTCTTTCTCTGTAGTCCCTTGCTCATTCATAGACGGGCCCAGGCCTTACCATTCAGTTGGCTTCTAATCCTCCCACTCCATGAACCTCAGATGTAATTCAGGCCTTTTGCCTAATCCTTATTTGTCCTGTGGATTCTTTTCTATTTACTCCTCCTTCCCCTTGGTAACCTTTGTTTACCTTCAGATCCAATTGTCTTTGCTATATGTTGCATGTACCCCTCCAGTAAATAGTTCCCCCAGTTATAATATAAGTCTTAAGCCTTTGAATCCAAACCCCTTCCAGGATGTATATCGCATTCCACTCGTCTGCTACTCCACCCTGAACCAAGAACTGAGTAACAGGTGCATCTAAAGGTGCCTTGGTATAAAACCCAACAAATCATGTGACAAACGATTGACCCTTGCTAATGCCTTCATTGTTAAGTAGTGAGGGGGGGCTTCTGGCCCCCTTCCACTGGCGGCCTCTGTTCCTCCGTCACCAGCCCCCCTGACAAATTGGGGACAATGAGGATGTAACGGGCACAGCACTCCGTTCTGAGTCGCTGAAGCCGAGTCCCTTCAACACCCCATCACCCTTGGAGCTCTGCCCCACCTCCAGTCTGTCTCCAACCCCCTGTCAGATGACTTGGACCCTCAAGCTCCATCAGATACACCTGCCTGGGTAGTGTTATGGATCTTCCCCAGGTGGGTTCATGACAGGACCAAAGGGTCCTGTTTTGGGGTTAAAATGCCCATGCTGGGCACATCAGGGGCGACAGTCTGAGCAACTGTGGAGTTATCGTCCATTGACGACATGGCAGCATCTGTGATTGGACTTACAGGTGGGGAATTTGGGCTGGAGTCAACAAGGGCTTCCTTGATGGGGGGAGACGAGGAGGTTGCTGACAGGAGGATAGGCAGGCACTGTGGCGAAGTGTTGCAGAGTTAATCTTTGCAATTCCCATTTCGGACCCGTTATCATATATTCCCCATTCATTCATATTTCTTTTATTGTTTCTTTGTTCCCAATTGGACATTCCTTATTTATGGTTGCCTAACAGCCCATTTACATTCCCCCATTCCATTCATTCCATTTCCAATCCATATGAAATAGAAAATAGTTTGTACATAACAAGTTAGTACTGAATAGACCCGTGAAGGAGTAACAAAGAGTTACATCCAAGTGGCAAAGATGCCATCCATGACCCTAACGCCTCCCTTGAGCTAGTTACCAACATCTAAGACCCCTCTTATCATAATCCTCAGCCTTGACGTCCAACAGAGATGTAGGTGAGTGTTTGTTTGAGGTTTTTGCAGACCCAGTAGCGCCTACGGACCAACACCCGGCCCCACAAACCACACCTGTGCACACTACCACGCTCCCCCTTCTCTCTGTCTCGAGTCTAGGCGATAGACCCATTACAACAGGCCCAGACCTTGCCATTCAGTTGGCTTCTAATCCTCCCACTCCACAAACCTCAGACATAATTCGGGCTTTTTGCCTAATCCTTATTTGTCCTGTGGATTCTTTTCTATTTACTTCTCCTTCCCCTTGTTTACCTTCAGATCCAATTGTCTCTCTTATATGTATGTGCATACCCCTCCAGTAAATAGTTCCCCCCAGTTATAATATAAGTCTTAAGTCTTCGAATCCAACCTCTTCCAGGACGTCTATCACGTTCTACTCATCTGCTACTCCACCCTGGACCAAGAACTGAGTGACAGACACATCTAAGGGTGCCTTGGTATAATACCCAATGAATTGCATGACGAACGATTGACCCTTGCTAACGCCTTCATCGTTAAGTAGTGAGGGGGGGCTCCTGGCCCCCTTCCACTGGCAGCCTCGTTCCTCTGTCACCAGCCCCCCGACAAATTGGGGACAACGAGGATATAATGGGCACAGTGCTCCATTCCGAGTCGCTGAAGCCGAGTCCCTTCAACACCCCATCACCCTTGGAGCTCCACCCCACCTCCGGTCTGTCTCCAACCCACCATTGGATGACCCAGAACCTCAAGCTCCATCAGACACACCCACCTGGGTAGCATTATGGATCTTCCCCAGGTGGGTTTGTGACAGGGAGGATGGATCCAAAGGGCCTCAGAGGCCCTCTGCATGCCAAGAGGAGTGTTTTCCTGGCACTTTTGAGTGCCAGGTCACCAGGATGTGTGGTGCTGCTCCGGACCACGGACCTGGTGGTTCATCATTCTCTACCCCTTCCATGGACACCTTGGACAACCACTTTATAGGGTGGACCTCAGGACGTTTGCATGGGGCCTAAAAGGCCTTTTTCACTATGAACATCCTCAGGTGTCCTAATTCAATGGTTCCAAATTGTCCCAGAATGCCATACTCATCCATCCCATGGTCTGTGCACATGCTGACCACTGTCTAGAGGGATGTCAAGACTGTTTCCCACGGTCTGAACACACTTTACATAGTTGAATAGCCACTTTGAATAGCTTCCAGAATATATATCTTGAGACTGAATTGACCAATAAATTATTGAGAAAAACACAAAATACTTTTTTGGATGCGAGTCTTTTGATGGTGGCTGTCCAACTCAATGTCTGTGCACAATGCTGGCCACTGTTTGAAGGGTTGTCAGCACTGTTTTCCACAGTCTCAATGCACTTTACACAGATGGATAGCCCCTTTGAATAGCTTCCAAAATATAAATTTGGAAACTGAATTGACCAATAAATCATCGAGAAAAATGCAAAATACTTTTTTGGACATGAGTCTTTGAGATATCAGTGACCCGGCAATTTCGATGACTTCGATGACTGTCACTGAAATTTAGTGGCCCAAAGCACTATCCCAAAGACTTGCATCCAAAAAAGTATTTTGCATTTTTCTCAATAACTTGCTTGTCAATTTAGTCTCAAATTTTATATTATGGAAGCTATTTGAAGGGGCTATCCAACTATGCAAAGTGTGTTGACACCGTGGGAAACAGTCTGGACACCCCTCTGGACAGTGGCCAGCACTGTGCACAGACTCATTGTTACAGGAATGGGTTCCAGGGAACCCAACCTGAGCCATTCTGCTCGTGGACGGAGGTGGCTGCGTAGCCATTGAGGGGAGAGCAAGAGGAGATCCGAGGCCAGGTGTGCTAATGGTAACTTGGCGCTCCGAGGAGCGTACTGGCAGTGGGTGTGGTGGTCTGCTAACGGTGACTTGGCACTCTGAGGAGCATACCGGCAGCGGGTATAGTGGGGGCTCCTTGAGGGAGCCACCTAACAGTCAGCTAGCGGTGACTTGGCACTCATGTGAGCGTACCAGTAGCATGGGTAGTTGGCACTCCTTGAGGGAGTAGCCCAGTGGTCAATGGTTACTTGGCACTCAAGGGATACCAGTAGCGGGATTTGGGGGGACAGGCAGGTTGGTTGACCAGTGCACGGTAGTGAGTGACCATGGGAATTTGGGCCTGCAGGTACGTGGCCAGGCATCCTGGGGCTGCCTGAGTCACTTCTCCCTCCCAAGAAGGGAGGAAGGGTTGTAGGACCCAGTAGGGTACTACAGGAAGTATAGGAATGGGAGCTCAACCACCCAGTGGGGGGTGGGAGCAGGAAGAGTGAGGTCCGGTGTCTGAGCACTCACTGGGCCGTCGAGGTTTTCTCACAGATTGTGTCAGAGACCAGATTCGAGATGAGGGAGAGTCTCCGTGACGGAGGGCTTTGGCCTCAGCGACTTATGCCAAGAGCGCTGTGCCTAGTGACATGTCCATGCCCTAACTTACTGACTGGCAATCAGAACTGAAGGGGGGTAACTCTAGTTGATTTTATTACTGGAGTGTAACCTATGTACAAGTTGGATATATATATGGTTACAGCGAAGACAGGTCCGCAATTGGCGGAGCCGAACGGAGCGGAGCTAACAGGGTTAATCATTAGCCGACTGAATATTACCGACGAGTCGGGTCGCGGGGTTAGCGGAAAGGCAGGCGATAACCCAGAAACGGAAAGGAGGGATAGGCCCAAAGGTGGGCTCTGCAGGGCAGGTGAGTGTATTGCCCAGCGGAGGCAGGAGTGTGCTAGTGGATGTCGGAGCTGTCCGGAAGTCTTCGGGGCTCCATACTTAGGGAGGCATTGGTAATAAATTGAAAGGAGGGGGTGGTGACCATCGAGGGGTACCGAGAGGATTGTGGAATATGGGAGCTCCGAGGTTAGTGAGGAAGGAGCGGAGGTAGACTGGAGGGATCGGAGGGAACAGAAGTCGATGGCTGGGGATGGATATGACAGTATCCCCTTCTTAGGCCTGAACCCTTGAAGGCCCAGAATTAGTAAGGTAAGGGAAGCTGTACTTACAGAAAAGGAAAGATGGGAAAATGAAAACGGAAGTGAGGGGTGGAGGGAGAAGGAGAAATGGGAGAGGAGTCGGGGTTCCTAAGGAGCTTCGGGTCCAGGCTTCGCTGGGTATCGAGAGTGGAACGCTTCGATGAGGTCGGAGGCGTGATCGAGTTCGCCGGCAAGGAGCCATTGTGTCTCCTTGTCAGTCCCTTCATAGCCTAGCCACTTGACCAGGTATAGCAACTTGTTGCGTCTACATCGGTCGATCTTGGAGTCGAGTATCTCCTTGATCTCGAACTCCATCTCGCCTTCAATTTCTACGGGAGGTGGAGGTGGCTGGTGGCGGTTCGGAATGATGTTCGGGACGGAGGGTTCGATCTGCGAGACATGGAATACTGGGTGAATGGCTCGCATGTTTTCTGGCAGGCAGTGAGTGAGGGAGTGAGTTCCAACGCGGGCGATGATCTCGAATGGGCCAAGGTTTTTTTCGGAGAGCTTTTTGGAAGGTTGGGTGGAGCGGAAGTACTTGGCCTTTACGTAGACCGAGGTTCCTACTTCGAAAGCTGGGGCAGGGCTCCGACAGGAGTCTGCCAGGCCCTGATAATGGATCTGAGCAAGATGCATTTCCTCGCAAAGGAAGTGGTGGAGGGAGTCGAGATCGATGGAGTACTCTTGGGTGCGTACTGATGTCAGGTCTCGCTCCAGGTGAATGGTGATGTTCGGATGGTAGCCTTTGTTGGCAAAGAACGGGGAGATGCCCGTGGTGGCATTCGGAGCGTTGTTGTATGCGAACTCTGCGAGAGGCAGGAGTTCGGACCAATTGTCCTGCTGGTAGTTACTGTAGATGCGCAGGTACTGCTCGAGCGTCTGGTTCATCCATTCGGTCTGACCGTCTCCTTCCGGATGATAACCGGAGGTGAAGTGGAGGCAGATGTCGAGGGCCTTACCAAGTGAACGGAAAAAGTGGGAGACAAACTCCGGACCCCTGTCAGAGGTGACGTGGGATGGAACTCCGTGCTTGGAGAACACATGGAGGAGGAAGAGCTTGGCCAGTTCCGGAGAGGTGATGGTATCGTGGGTAGGGATGAAAATGCACTGTTTGGACAGGCGGTCCACAACGACCAAGATGGAAGTGAATCCGGAAGAGGAGGGTAGCTGTTCGATGAAATCCATGGAGATGGAGTTCCAAGGGCGTTTGGGGATGGGGAGTTGTTTGAGTAAGCCGTAAGGCTTATGATGGGGGACCTTGGCATGGGCACACGAAGTGCAGGAGGATACGTAACTCTTGACGAAGTTACGGATGCCCAGCCAGGTATACTCATGACGTACTAGATCCAGAGTCCGGTTTTGCCCGAAGTGTCTGGAAAGTTGGTGGTCGTGTTTGTCTCGCAAAACACAGAGACGGAGATCGTTAGAATCTGGCACGTAAATGCGATTGTCCAGCCTTAAGAGGCCTTCGGCATCAATGGACCAGCGGGAATTGGGGAGGTTGGGGGAAGCGAGATGAGAAGAGATTGTGGTGTCGGAGGAGAGGGAGGTTAGGATGTCTCGATGAAGAGCCTCTGTGTTGACGAGTATGGCTGCTCAGATTACTGTGGCAGCTAGGAACGTAGCTCGTAAGGACGCAGTGAGCTGCTCCGAAGTGAAGACCGGTCGGAAGTTCTGCGGATTGACGCGAGCGTAGTCCATATCCCCTTCTTTGGGGTAGACATCCCAGCGTCTAGTCAACGCATCTGGTTTAACTCCGAGTCTTCCGGGACGGAATCGATAGTCATGTGGAATTGGGAGAGGAACTCTGACCAGTGGGCTTGCCACCGAGTCAAGAGTTTGGTGGTGGAGAAATACTCGAGGTTCTTGTGGTTGGTGATGACGTCGATTGGGGTTCCTGAACCTTCGAGGTAATGACGCCATGATCGGAACGCATCATGAATGGCGAGCAGTTCCTTGTCATGGGTGTCATAATTGAGCTCTGGTGCCGAGAGTGTTCTAGAGCGGAAAGCGACGGGGCGAATCTCTCCGTCATCACAGTGGATGGAAAGGATTCCGGAGATCGCGTAATTGGAGGCGTCGGTTTCTACAATGAGGGGGGTGTTGGGTAGCCAATGTGTGAGGATAGGAGCGGAAGTGAAGGCTTCTTTCAAGGTGTTGAAAGCAGAGCGACAATCGTCAGAGAATATCCAGGGGGCTCCTTTACACGTGAGGCACGTCAAGGGGACCACAATGTCGGAGTATTGGTGGATGAAACGCCGATAGAAGTTAGCGAAGCCAAGGAAGGATTGGACATCCTTGACTTTACGGGGCTCAGGCCAATCTTGGATGGCTTTGACCTTCTCAATGGACATGGTGAGTCCGGAAGGAGAGAGAGAGGCAATAACCGAGATATTCCGTAGTGTCCGTATGAAACTCGCATTTCTTCGGATTGGCGTAATAGGCCATGTTTGCGGAGTCTCCTAAGAACTTCTCGGACATGCTCCTGATGCGAAGCCATGTCTTCCGAGTAGGTAAGGATGTCGTCTAGATAGACTACCACAGAAATGTCCAAGAGGTCGGCAAAGATTGTGTTGACGAATCGCTGGAAAGCCGCAGGTGCATTCATGAGACCGAATGGCATGACAAGCCACTCATAGGAACCATAGCGCATGCAGAAAGAGGTCTTCCATTCGTCACCTGCTGCAATGCGAACCAGGTGGTAAGCATGCCGGAGGTCGAGTCTGGTGTAGACCGTGGCACGGCTAGGTGCGTCAAGGAGGTCGGAGATGCGGGGAAGTGGGTAGCGATCCTTTTTGGTGATCTTGTTCAGCCCTCGGAAGTCGATGCAAAGATGGAGGGATCCGTCCTTCTTGCGGATGAAGAGGACTGGTGCCGCGTGAGCAGAAGTAGTGGGGCGAATGAACCCAGAGGCCAGGTGTTCATCTAAGAACGCCTGGAGGGCCTCGAGTTCCGAAGTAGAGAGAGAGTACATGGTACCCAAGGGTGGGGAAGTGCCTTCCTCAAGGTCGATCTTTAGGTCGTGCTCACGGTGCAGTGCCAGCATCGAGGCTTTGCTCTTACTGAACACATCCGTGAACTCGTGATACTCTTTCGGAACGGCTGAGAGGTGGTCAACGGAATCGGTGTGGGATGAGGCAGCCCTCAAGCGGCTTTCCTCGGAAGGGATGGTTAGGCTGAAGGATACCGATCCTTCAAGTCGGCAAGCCTTTGCAAATGTGGAACAGCTGACGAACTCGATAGATGGTAACAGAGGAGTAACAGCCTGTGACTAAGGTGCTGGTGAAACATCAGATGGTTGGATGTCGGACGACGGCAGTGGTGCCGGAGACGACAGGGGAGAGCTCAGAGTAACTGTCTTGGTAGGTTCGGAAGTTCAGAACGTAATACTGCTTGAGACCCAGTCAATCAACGGATTGTAGCGGGTAAGCCAGTTGTGTCCTAGGACTTGGGAACATGATCCATCCAACGATGTGACAAAGAAAGTCGTGGGGGTGATGTTTCCGGAAGCGAAGTGGAGGGGAATATCAACGGCATGGGTTATGATTGAGTTGGTGCTACCGTCGAATAGGCGTAGTTGTAGGGGTTTAATCTGGTATGTCTTCAAGGCCAACTTTTTTATGAATGTGTCGTCGATGAAGCAGTCCGAAGACCCAGAATCTATGAGTGCGGGTACGTTCTCATAGGAGCGGAAAAGTTTATTTTGTGTCCTAATATTGGACAGAGGAGAAATAGGAGGAGAGAAAGAAGAGAAGCGGAGAGAGGTGGATCGATCTATGGAAGTAGTCGGAGGGGGCGGAGGAGAGAGTGGTACATCAGCAACACTATCTACAATGGGTAGAACATTAACCAAAGGGTCAACATTGAGAGGAGAAAATAGACCATTTGAAAGAGAAAAGGAAACAGGAATGTGGAGGGAGGATAAGTCGGAAATGGAAGACACATTTAAACGCACTTCTTTGAGTGCATGGAAGGAAGGATCGCAACCCCCGGTCCGTGCGGAATCCATGGGGGTGCGGACTAATTTTTTGCTTCTGTGGAAGCAGATCCTTGCTCCTCGGTCTGGGCCGAACGGGCCTTAGACGCACGAGAAGAAGACTTGGGACAGTCCTTGACTATGTGGCCAGACTGACCGCAGAACATACAAAGTTTCTCGTCGAGACGACGCTTATGCTCTTGTGGCATGAGCTTGCCGTTGTCTCCGAGTTTAGACGAGAGGTCCGATTTAGTGGAGCTGGCCTCGGACTTTTTATTGTCCTTTGGAAGCCTACTACCGGAAGCGGAGTTGAAAGAGGAGGAGGAAGGGACGGGGTCGGAACGAGAAGCGGCAGTGGACTTGTTGAAAACGTTAGAGGAAGAGGGTTTCGCGTGACATGTAACTTCCGATTTATGCTCCCAATAGCGCGCATTGAGAGTTTGGGACAGGGTGCGAAGTTCAGAGAGAGTAGAGGGTTTACCTACTCTGGAAATGTCGTCCTTAATACGTTCCGGCAATCCATTATAGAAAAAACGACGAAGCGTGGCTTCTCCATAACCATGAAGTTGAGAGGCGTGTCAGTTGAACTTGACGATGTATTTATTGATGTGGTGCCCGTCCTTCATGTCCAGGGTCATCAGTTGAACCTTGGCGTTGCCCACAGGATCGTGAGGGCCGAAGTTAGTTTGAAGTTCATTAACGAACTCTTGATAGTCATTCATCCATCGCAGACAAAGCGTGGAATTCTGGTCGAATAACAGATCCGGCACGAACCAATCAAGGGCCATTCCCTTGAGGTAGGACTGCGCAAATATGACTTTAGCGCGGTCACTAGCAAAAGCGAGGGGACGGTCCTGGAAATTGAGCTCGCATTGGACCAAGAATACTCGGAGTTCTCGGGGATCCTTCCCGTCGAACTGTTCGGGTTCGCGGACCTTGGTCCGGAGAGCAGAAGATCGTCGTCGTCGTCGTCGTCCGGTGTGATGAGCCAGACTGGCAATGGCTTGGGCCAATTGTGCAATAGCCACGTTGGAGGTGGGTTCGGCATCGTCGGTGGTTGGGACAGTGGGGATGGGAGGATCAGCAGGAGGAGGATCGACGAAGTCAGGGAGTCCAAAGAAGTGGACGGGGTCTATGGTTGTTCCGTGGTGTCTCCAAAGTCGGAGTCTGCAACTGGTGATCGATTCCTAACAGGGCGCATGATCGGAGTCGATGGGATCAAGGTTAGAGAAGCTTCGAAACTCAACTGGGTTTCTCGCCAATCGACTAGGACCAGGCTGAGAGGGTTCTGGGGAAGGTGAGGCAGAGTTGGGGACTAATGTGCGTAGTTGCGAACGAGTGCGAAAGACTTTTGGTGCCATACAAGACATGTACTAGTCAGGGAGTAATAAAATACTGTCAGAGACCAGATTCGAGACGAGGGACAGTCTCCATGGTGGAGGGCTTTGGCCTCAGCGACTTATGCCAAGAGCGCTGTGCCTAGTGACACGTCCGTGCCCTAACTTACTGACTGGCAATCAGAACTGAAGGGGGGGTAACTCTAGTCGATTTTATTACTGGAGTGTAACCTATGTACAAGTTGGATATATATATGGTTACAGCAAAGATGGGTCCGCAATTGGCGGAGCCGAACGGAGCGGAGCTAACAGGGTTAATCATTAGCTGACTGAATATTACCGACGAGTTGGGTCGCAGGGTTAGCAGAAAGGCAGGCGATAACCCAGAAACGGAAAGGAGGGATAGGCCCGAAGGTGGGCTCTGCAGGGCAGGCGAGTGTATTGCCCAGCAGAGGCGGGAGTGCACTAGCGGACGTCGGAGCTGTCCGGAAGTCTTCGGGGCTCCGTACTTAGGGAGGCGTTGGTAATAAATTGAAAGGAGGGGGTGGTGACCATCGAGGGGTACCGAGAGGATTGCGGAATATGGGAGCTCCGAGGTTAGTGAGGAAGGAGCGGAGGTAGACCGGAGGGATTGGAGGGAACGGAAGTCGATGGCCGGGGATGGATATGACAGATGGTATGAATATCGATGTAGACATCGATATGGGTTAAGTCAGATGTTACAGGGAAGGTTCACAGTGCATCAGCAAACCTGGATGCGGAGGCCTGAGAGCTCATAGAGCTCATAGAGCTCTCAGAGCTCTCAGAGCTTCAGTACTTTGAAATTGCAGGTCCCCTTCTCTGAGAGCTCCAAAAAGTAGTCAAAGCTCTGAAAAGTAGTCAAAGCTCTGAGAGCTCATAGAGCTATATTTGCACACAGGGGACTATTATCTATATGAGCTCCCTGAGTGTTTAATTTACCCGATATTAAAATTTAAATTTAAAAGCATTGACTATGGCATCATGTGACTAGCCATAGCCAAGTCCCTACCATACAAGGGACTGAACAAACTCAGCTTCACTTTCAGCACCAATGCAGCACCAGACACCAAGGGTATGTAGCCCAATCAATGTATAAGCCAAATTTAGGGATATAAATGCAGTTAATCTGAAATTACTTAGGGAAAATGCGGGAAAATGAGTGGGAAAATGAGTGGGAAAATGAGTGGGAAAATGAGTGGGGGGGAAATGGGGGGGGATTGAGGGGGGGGAATGGGGGGGAATTGGGGGGGGATGAGGGAGAAAATGAGGGGAAAATTAAAGGGGGAAATGGGGGGAAAATGAGGGGGGAAATGGGGAAATTTGGAGGGGGGGAGGGGGGAATGAGGGGGGAATGAGGGGGAGGGGAAATGGGGGGGGGAATGGGGTGAAATTTGGAGGGGGGAATGAGGGGGGAATGAGGGAGGAATGAGGGGAAATTTGAAGGGGGAAATTTGGAGGGGAGAATGGGGGGAATGGGGGGAAATTTGAGGGGGGAATGAGGGGAAATTTGAAGGGGGGAATGGGGGACAAATGGGGGGGAAATTGAGGTGGGAATTGGGGGGGGAATGAGGGGGAATTTGAAGGGGGAAATTGGGAGGGGGGAATGGGGGGGGAATGAGGGGGAAATCGAAGGGGGGGATGGGGGGAAATTGAGGGGGGGGATGAAGGGGAACTGGGGGGTTTCTAAAAACTTGAAAAAAGGTCAGGGAAAATTAAGGAAAATTCAGAAAATGGGGGACTTTCTAAAAAAGGAGAATGTCCAAAAAATCAGGGGGAAAATCAGAAATTTTGGGATAAGTTAGGGAGAGATATTTCAGGAAATTAGGAATAATTGGAAAAAAAAATTAATTCACTTTTTTGATAATTCAATGTGCATTGGAAAGTGCCAAAGTGGGGCAATGTAGCAATGTATGTTTCAGTGTTAGAAAAGTCTCCCACCATGTTTTGGTGAGTGTCAGGGCACAGCCCCTCACTATTCCACAATCCCACATGCATGCAGACCCATGGGAAAGTTCTGGGCAAGTTACTCACCCAGAAACCATCACAGCCACAACTGTGGGAACTTTCTGGGTGAGCAGCTCGTTCCCATGGGGGGGTGCCATTTATGGAAAGTCAACAAAGAGCTGAAAACTGTATAGTTCCTGGCTCCCATTTGTAGAGGAGGTTGAGAAGGTTTAGCCCCCTCAGTGAGTTTGAGGATCTCGGACTGGGACTAGATACCCCAGCGACTAGGAGGATCCCCCTGGGCCCATCACAGAACAAGGGCTGGGCCCTGACAGTGAGCCAAATAACCATGGCTTTTTGACCATGGGAAATTTGGTGTCAAAGGCTTGGATGATATCTGAAGACATCAGCTTTTTGTTTGCTTTATTGGGTGGTATTTTCAATTTACTTCATTTGGAACACTTTGTTAAAACTCATTTATACCCTACATAACATGCATGGTTACATTGCCACACTTTGGTGCTTTCCAATTCACATAGAATCATCAAAATTGGTTGAGTTTTGAGCAAGAAATGAGATGAAAGATAAAGTGCAAATTTTTGAATTTCAGAGTTTTCCTCAAATGTTGTAAATAGCAATAAAAAATAAGGTGCTGATTTTAGTAAACACAAAAGGTATATGAGCTCTATGAGCCCACTGAGTTCATAGAGTTCATAGAGCTCATAGAGCTTTCAGAGCAATGACAATGGCCATTTTACACACATATATATCCATATTATCTTTGCACTACTGGTGCCAAAATAACTAAGCAGATTTCATGGAGATATGAAGACCATCCATGATTTAAAAACAAAAAGCTCTATGAGCTCTATGAGCTCAGTGAGCTCATAGAGCTCATAGAGTGTTTCAAGTAATGATGCTGGCCATTTAATATGCATTTCCAAAAATGTATATACATATTATCTTTGCACTTCTGCATCCTTAGGAGAATAAAATCATTCAAACATTTAATTTTCTCCACCCAATGTGTAGAGGGTGCACAGCAAAAAGACTCAATTTGCTCACAGAGCTCTGAGAGCTCTGAGAGCTCCAAGAGCTCCCTACCAAGTTTGCTGATGTGGTTGTTAGA
Source organism: Cantharellus anzutake (assembly GCF_015039405.1). NCBI lineage: Eukaryota > Fungi > Basidiomycota > Agaricomycetes > Cantharellales > Hydnaceae > Cantharellus > Cantharellus anzutake. Next base: position 50,670 of record NW_024067275.1, read on the forward strand.
ACCAGGCGGATACAGACGACTCCGGAGTGGAATCGGAGACTTAGCATGGAGGGACCTTGGCCTCAGCGACTCAAGCGGAGCGCTGTGCCATTGCTGTTTGTCCATTTGGTCCTTAATTTCACAGTAGGTGAGCAGGAAGTCTCTAGGGGGCATTTCAGGTTGATTTCGGACTGAACCAAAACGAGTATGTACAAGCGCCAATATATATAATGGAGGGGGCAAAAGCACAAGGAAACAAAGGGAAACCGAATCGGAACGAAGATGTCTGAACGGGGACAAAGGGTAAACAGAAGCGGAGCGGTACCAAAGGTCACAAGGCAGGACCTGTGATACGTCTGAAAGGAGGTAGGGAGGGCGAGGCCCAGAGGGGCAGGAGGATGAGGAGAAGTGGGGATGATGACTAACTGGCTAGAATGGGAAGAAGCAGTAGTCTAAATAGGGATGAGGGGAAAATGCGAGAGATACATTACAAGCGGCGAAAGTGCTGAAGGCGATCCGCGAAGCTCGGAGGTTGCGGAGCTTACAGAGGTTATGGAGGCGGGGTTGAAAGTCCGAGGGATATTGGCAATGGTGTTTACGTAGTATGAGGTCACCAATGCAATGGACTAAGACCAAGGTGGAGTCAAAGTCCGAGGTAGGGACTATGACAGAGACTCGGAGCAAAGGTATGAGCGGTGTCTGAGTACGAAGTACGGGACAGTGGTGGAAGGTCGTAACTTGGCGGGAGGGCGGCGGAGGAGTACCAGAGGGAGGAGAGAGGAGAAAGGTAAGGGAGAAAGAGTGGCGGAAAGGAGAGTTGTCAGGTCCAAAGGTGAGTATTGGAGCGGACAGGGGAAGCGTAGGAGGGTGACGGGAGGGTGGAGGTGCTGTGAAGGAGGAGCAGAGTAGGAGGAGGGGAAGTAGTAGGAGGGTGGCGAGAGGGGCGGTGTTCGGTCCGAGGTGAGTATCGGAGCGGACGGAGATAGGGGAGGAGAGGGAAGGAGGAGTAGAGGTGGCGTGGGGGGTAGAAGGAGGTGTGTTGCCAGGACCGAAGGTGAGTATCGGAACTGCAGTGGTAGGGTATGACTCCGGAGGTGAAGAGGGTGGAGGTCCGGAAGTCGGGTTGGGGTCGGGTATGCACGGATATGACAGTGGTGGCACAATCGTGGCAGTTACAATTGTGGTACAAGGTTTTGGGGGTTATGTATTTGATAAAGAAAGACCTCTTTCGGCATTTGCCTTTACATGTTATATGACTAGTTTATATCTAATATAAAAGTTGCAATGGCAGAAGTCCCTTGAAATTCAACAATTTCCCAGCCAGCACCAAAACCCAGTGGGAAAGCTTGGCATGGGGTTTTGGTAGAGAAATAAAGGAAAACAATAAGGAGACATACCTGGTTCCACCTGCTTGCAACCATGGACCATAAGATTCTAGTCCATCCCTATAACACTCGTGTCCAAAAAGTATTTTGCATTTTTCTCGATGATTTATTGGTCAATTCAGTCTCAAAATATATATTCTGGAAGCTATTCAAAGGGGCTATCCATCTGCATAAAGTGCATTGAGACTGTGGAAAACAGTGCTGACAACCCTTCAGACAGTGGCCAGCATTGTGCACAGATAGTTGAGCAGCCTGAGTGTCATGGGAAATCAGATTCAATTGCAGCATTATGTTTTGAATGTCTACCCTGAATAATACAAATTTGATTGAATCACAGATGCTTTTGATTGAATTTGATTGAATTATAGAATCATCCCAGGACATCCACTAGTAAATACCCCCTTTTAAGCCCATTTGAAGGCCAAATGGCCCCCCCTCTATAGGCCATTGTTAGATGGCTGACTAGGCTGTCCATGGAAGGGAGACCAACCCTTTCTAGGTTCTCATCTACATATCATTCACTGCATAGTGAACAATCTGTTCTGCCCACAGACACTCCACCTCTGGGAAAGTCTGTGCATTCCCAGCATTATTGGGTGCCAGGTCCCCAAGATGCATGGTGCTTCTTTGTACTGTGTGTTATAGAGCACATAATTGTCTGGAAGTGGAGAAGGGACTCAGTAATGAGGGACCTTGGCCTCAGCAACTCAAGTGGAGCACTAGGGGGTTTCATGATTAGCTAAACTGGGCTAAACTGCCATCAAAACTGCGGATTCTCAACTGCACCTCAACTGGATCTAAACCATCAGTTTAGCTAAATTCAAGAACAGGCCTCGAGAGGCCGAAGCTGTACTTTAGACTTGAATCCTAAACCCGGCTTTAATCCATATGTCCATTGCAAGCAACTGTACAGTTTTGTCAGGGACAGCTCCAAAAGCAGCGAGGTCCTGGCGTGCAGGACTTGGTGGGACAAATACCGGCTATGTGTAGCGGCAGTCCCATCATGGGGTGAGTGTCCCTGACCACTTAGTCTGAAGTGGGAAGTTGAGAAGAAGGCTGCTTCTTCTGTTCCCACCCCAGGCACTATTATATACATGCGGCTAGGGCACATGGAGGAAGCCATGTCATCTCCACACACAGCCGCACCTCCCTGGGTGTCTCCATGGGAGATCCCGGAGGTGGCCACTCAGTAGGTGGGAGTGTGTGCGGCATGTGTGGTGATCAGGGGGCAGGGTTAGGTATGTAGTGGTACATGGAGAAAGGGAAATTGACCGTAGAATAGAAATAGAGAGAAAGGGGGAAAATGGGAAAGGGGAGATGGGGAGTGATAGTGGGGGAAGCGGAATAGTGCAGTACAGTGCAGGGTGCGGCACGGGGTCAGGCGGGTGTGCCCTGACAAGTTTCCATCCTTTTGCTCTTCTCCATCCTTAACTTATGCCTCCAAAGTGGGTTCAGGGAGACTGCCCTCACCCTGCTGAGTCTGCTCTGAAGTGCCACTGCTCTACAGGGACCTCCCTCACAGAAGATTCAGTGGGATGCCAATCCTCGCTGGATGGACCACCTGGTCACCTACCTTGCTGAGAACCCCAACACCTGGCTGAAAATTTTCAGCAACTCCACAGGTCAAGCTAAGGAAGAAGGCCGCAAGAAGGTAACATATTATAGCGTTCTGAGAAACCCCACTGACTCCTTTTCCAGGTTGTAGGGAGCAAGGCAAAGATTGCATATTACCGTGACATTGCTGGGATTTGCTTTGACATCGAGAATGAACCAGAGTGCACACTGTACCTGGAGGAACCAAGTCGCTATGCCACCTCAGTCATGGGCCGGGTCAACATGTGTGTGCACATTCGCTTTCCTGTATTGCACTGATGCCTAGTTTCACATTCAGGTTCCAGAAGACATATCAAAAATATTGGAAATCACTTCAGGTAACAGGACAAGGGGTGAAGGATGATGATGAGAACTGGGATGAGAACAAAGTCAGTATGTCACACTTTTTTACATTCGCATTCTGTGGCACTATACTTCATATCACTGATATACTTTGCATTGGCAGAACAGGTCCGACAGGCATTTCAATGGTGGGACATGCTTCATGAGTGGTGGAGCAAACAACCCAAGCATGACATCGGCTTAATCACAAATTCCAATTCTGGTGCCACTAAAATGGCTAAAGATCTGGAGGAACTTATTGTGAAAGATGATAGTTCACTGAAACTCGCAACTGGAGTGGCCGAAGATTCCTCTGATGAAGTATGGTATTCAGTTCCAAATTTCCAGCGACAATCCTACCACAGTGGCCTCAACTAGGAACCAGATATGAAGCAGCCCGCACTATCCTCTCAGGCACCCACAGAACTGGCCAGTCCCACTTGCACTCCAAGTTCTCCACCTCTAAACTTAGTCAAATCCCCACTCAGCCTACCTGAGAAGTTAGGCTTGCACCCAACAACATTCTGGAAGAAGGGGGAAAGCTCACACTCATCTTTAGCTTCACACTCCACTACCCCCTGCTCAAAAAGGGATTATATTGCTGATCTGCAAGAGGCAACATGTATTGATCAACAACAATCACAACGTGAGGCTGAGCAACTGCACAACCAAAAACTTAAGATGATTGAGTATAAAACAGAAAAGTTGAGGTTGAAGCATTTGAAGGTACAGTTATGGCTTGCAGAGCTTGGTCAGCAGTCAGTGGCTGTGACCTGCCAACCATTCAACAATGGGTTGCCAGCAACAACCAGTCTTCCATCCAACACTCATCTTTATGGTCCTGGGTTGCAGCCAGCACCAAATCCCACAAGTCTACCATTCATACCGGATATACCATTCATGCCAGAAAATGAGTTAGGTCTCAATTTCTATGCAGATGATAACTTGCCGAAATCACAAGAGTAGTATGTAATCCAATGCCCTAATATAGTGCAGTGAAGAGCACTTCTTGAATAAGTCGGTGCTTAGTCTGACCAGCATTTTCTCCAGCAGTGGCTCAAAGGCCCCATTCCAGGTAAAATCATACACCGGGTCATCCTCCTCAGTACTCTCCTGACCTTCCATGCCCTTGTTAATCCATTCCCAGAAATCAGCTTCATAAACAGAGTCCTCAACATGGGAGACAAGAGCATGAACTATAAGACATGCCTGTACCCATGCCAGTGCTAGCACATAATCGCATTGGGAGTTAATTTGTTGTCGCAAACCATGTAGAGACTGAAAGCGGCCCTTGAGGTACCCAACTGCATGTTTGGACCTGATCCGGACCTATGATATAACCTAATAATTAGCATGGTAAATGGAAAAAACAGATGGTAGAGAGGTGATAATTGAATTGGCGATTATGTGGCAAAAGTGAATATGGACTCTTGTATGGCACAACACACCAGGGTGTAAGGCCATATGCAGAATCTGCCCATAGCCATTCACCATTCCGAAAGAGATCCTCAGATTCTTTTAATGCATGAGATTCTTTGAATGCAGTAGAATCATGCATGCTTCCAGGTGGACCAAGGACATAGTCAATAATGCGGAGATTGGGTAATGTCACTAGCTGAGAAGGAAAGGTAATCTGTAGGAAAGCCAATACAGGAATGATTGTCATACCATCAGGCTCAGTGAGTAATTTGATTTATGATCAAAAAATTGCTCTCCAAAATGGCCTGGCTTTGATGCAAGGGGTATGAGTGTCCTGTCAACCATGCAAAATCCAGGGCGCCAGGCACAGCACAAAACGCTCTCAACCCAGTCCAATGCTTCGCGCTTCTCATCCAAATTGGGCCATCGGATTACCTGGTCATGAAGTGGTACAATTGCTATCATGATACGGCATGTTGCTTTGATGACAGCACCTACACTGCACCTGTCAGGGGATGCGCATGCTCATGCAGGATGCTCCGATAACCTAGTTGTGATTAAAGCCAGGGGAAAGGGATGTCCCCATCTTAGGGTCAGCTATATACATGTAGAGTCCGGCAATAAGGAAACCAAACGGATTGCCGATAGAATCACGTGATCATAGAATGTTCCAGAACAATGCCGGAGATGATCCGGGTCACCAGGGCTTAGGTAAGCGGAGTAGATGGAATTACCGGCATACTTCCCACACGCATATGCGCAGCATAGGGTCCAGGGTCGTTACTGATCCCTGACAGCACCCAGCCCACTGTGCAACAGCCTCCATGGAAACTGCACTCCTGAAGTGGCCAAACCGGGACAAAGTGATTGCAAGTTGACATGGGATTGATAACTGGGGGATCCGATGCTGGGTCTGGAAGATAGGGTGATGTTCTATTAGGGACACAATGATGTCGAAGCTGGATGGGGAAACATGAAGATTCCTTTGGAAGCGCTGGGAGTCATCAAACTTGTAACATTGGAGAACAAGTGTGAGCTGACTGCACTTGGAAACATTGTGGGGGAAGAGGACCCAGGTGCCAAGGAGCAGGCTTAAAAAGCATTGTGCATGGTAAATAGAATGGATATAAGACTTGTGGAGAAGAAGCAGCAAATGTGCAGTGTCCGCTTCAGACTCTGAGAATATGGAAGACACAGGGGAAGTTCTGCTGTCACCATTAGAATCACTGGAGCTAGAGCTAGAGCTAGAGGTAGAGGTAGAGCTGCTTGAACAGCTAGACATGCTTGATGCATCGCTGTTGTCTGAGAGCCCAGGCTGTGAAGAAGAAATCTCGGAAAGATTGTCATCAAGAGTCGGTGTCGTTGAATATAGTACCGCCTCTGAATGAGCTCGGCATGTTGGACAGCCACAGCAATGATGTGTCGATGGTTGTGTCGATGGTCAGAGGTGGGCATGGACTTTACAGTTGTTACATAATTCATTTAGAGCCATGTGATGTCAGCGTTAAGGAGCCAGCTGTGGCCTCAAGCATTGAGCGAGTTTGGGACTGGTTTGGGACAGTCAATCATGAGCACTTCTCAACTCACACATAAACTGGACTCTTAACTGTGCCTCAACTCAGGTCACTTTAGGTTTAGTTTACATCTCAGTTTAGTGCTACTTTAGCCTATCGTGAAACCCCCTACTGTGCCACTGGTTTGTTGTCTAAGGTGGTCCTTAATTTCAGGTTAGCAAGGGGGAGTCTCTTGGGGGGACAATCCAGTCGATTCTGGTTCTCTAGTCATCGATTTCAGACTAGGGGTACAGGAAACTATGTACAGAGTGTATATATATGTGGGGAATGACAGCTGGCTAATATGGGATGGGAGCAGCCATCTAAATAAGGGAGAAGCAAACAAGAGGATAAAATGACACCATGCAGTAGAGACTGCAGGGTCTGGAGTTGGAAGTTAAAGTCCAGAATATTGGCTAGATGTAATAGATGAAATGCAATAAAGAATACAAGGAGGTGAGATGGAGGAGGAGGTCAAAGTCTGGGGGTGGAGATGTGATGGGGTTCCAGTACAGGAGTCCAGAGCCAGAGGTGTGGAGCATCACAAGCTCTGGTCTGGAAGGTATGAGGTTGGGATCAGACCTGGAGTAAACTGGAGTCAGACTGGAGGTAGTATGGGACATTGTGTTGGAGCCAGAGGCAGAGTGGGCTCTCAACAACCAACAGGGGGAGGAGGAGGTGGAGGATGTGGAGTTCTGGAGGAGGAGATGGAGGTCCAGAATCAGGAGTGGAGGTCTGGAGTTGTGTCATATCCATGCATACCTGATTCCGACCCGACTTCCGGACCTCCTCCTTCCCACCTCCGGAGTCCTACCCTACCGCTGCCCGTTCCGATGCTCACCTTCGTCCTGGCAACACACCTCCTTTTACCTCCCATGCCACCTCTACTCCTCCTTCCCTATCTCCATCCGCTCCGATACTCACCTCGGACCAAACACCGCCCCTCTCGCCACCCTCCTACTACTACTCCTCCTACTCCTCCACTCCTCCCTCACAACACCTCCACCCTTCTGCCATCCTCCTACACTTCTCCCGTCTGCTCCGATACTTACCTTCGGACCTGACAACTCTCCTTTCCGCCACTCCTTCCCTCTTCCCTTTCTCCTCTCTCCTCCCTCTGGTACTCTTTCTGCCGACCTCCCACCAAGTTACGACCTTCCACTGCTGTCCCATACCTCGTACTCGGGCACCACTCGTACCTTTGCTCCGAGTCTCTGTCATAGTCCCTACCTCAGACTTTGACTCCACCTCAGTCTTAGTCCATTGCATTGGTGACCTCATACTACGTAAACACCATTGCCAATATTCCTCGGACTTTCAACCCTGCCTCCATAACCTCCGTAACCTCCATCCATAACCTCCGAGCTCCACAGATCATCTTTGGCACTTTTGCCGCTTGTAATGTATCTCTCGTGTTTTCCCCTCATCCCTATTTGGACTGCTGCTTCTCCCCATTCTAGCCAGTTAGTCATCATCCCCACTTCTCCTCATCCTCCTGCCCCTCTGGGCCTCGCCCTCCCTACCTCCTTTCGGACATATCACAGGTTCTGCCTTATGACCTTTGGTACCGCTCCGTTTCTATCTTCCCTTTGTTTCTGTTCAGATGTCTTCGTTCCGATTCGGACCCCCTTTGTTTCCTTGTGCTTTGCCCCTCCATTATACATATATATCGGTGCTTGTACATACTCGTTTTGGGCTCAGTCTGAAATCGACCTGAAATGCCCCCTAGAGACTTCCTGCTCGCCTACTGTGAAATTAAGGACCAAATGGACAAACAGCAATGGCACAGTGCTCCGCTTGAGTCGCTGAGGCCAAGGTCCTTCCACACTAAGTCTCCAATTCCACTCCGGAGTTGTCTGAATCTGCCCGTTCTAACAACCTGAACAACTACCACAGCAACCACGAGCCGTGGCAGAGCCTCCCATCAGGAAAGAAGGCTGAAGAGCCGAAACCCACATGGAAAGAGGATACACTGAACAAAAGTCAGTTCCAATTTGCAGCAAATGTGGCAAAATAGGGCAAACGAAAGATTGCCCAAGACACAATGCAATGAGTGAAGAAAAACCAAGGCGCATAGCTGCCATGGAGATCACGACCACAACAGAAGAATAGTCAGAAGACTCATCAAATGAAAAACCAGAGAACAACTCCGGAGCATCAAGCTTCGAAGTAGAGGACCCATACAAAGGACCTCAATACTCACCCGACTCAGAGGGTGAGGAAGTCAATGTTGGGACCATAAGTCTGGGCCCAATGTCAGTCGTCAATCACAACGACATAAATTACAAAATCAAACTGGCTGTAGCATGCCAGTTAGAAAACATGGCAGACGAAAAAGTCGGCGAAGCCTTGGTGGAAGCACCAAGAAAAGACACCTTGGGGAAATACACCAAAGTACCCAAGGAAAACAAGGACAAAGGGAAGGACCTAAAGTCCATCGAAACCCAGTCCCCTTGTTTGATGCAAAATTCCACATCTCAAAAGACATGGGAAAATACCCCGCAAACAGACCACTCTTAACAAAGAGAACGCTGACGGCTCAGATAAAAATAGCAGGCATAAAAGCCTATGCGCTATTCAACAGTGGAGCCGAAACAGATGCTATATCACCGTACTTTGTCCACATGGTCCACATCCCAATTCTCCAATTGGAAACCCAGTCATCCTTCAAATGGGGATGAAAGGAACAAGATCACAGATCCTGTTCGGAACAAATGTGGACGTTGAGATCAACGGCCACATAGAAAAACACTACTTTGATGTAATTAACATCGATAGATATGACCACCATATTCGGCACCCCTGGTTAAACAAAAAACCAGGTAAGCTTAGATTTCCGGTCCCACAAAGTGAGAACGGTGAACAAGGGCAACATAGATACCCTTGGAGTAGGCGAAGACCGTGTGACGAGATCACATGGATGGAAAACTCAAGCAAGAGCTCGAGAACAACCAAAAAAGAGCCCCCCTAACAGGGAGGTGGGATTGAAACACACCTCAGGGTAATCGAAAGAAAGTACCCTGAAGGTTGGCCCAATCCTAGTCCGGAAGGACTAGAACTTCCAGATGTACCACATCTGGAAGGTCTCTCCAGAACAACCCCGAGTTCGAAATACTCAGGGAGTGGTGGAGAGAGAAATTCGAAACCATAATGGTGCCAGCACCATTAGAAAGCCCCCCTTGAGGGAGGTGAACCATCGAATCCCGTTGAAGGATCCGAACAGAAATTTCGGGAAAACACCCCGAGATGTCCTGCAGCACTGCAGGGAGCACTAGCGACCAAAATAGATCACTATGGAAAAGCAGGATGGTGGTATCCTGTGAACAGCAAGCAAGCATGCCCACTACGTGTATCTGCAAAGCAGATGGATCTTTGCACATGGTAATAGATGCGAGGAATCGTAACTCAAACACGATCCTCGACATCACACCAATGCCAGACATGCAACTGATCCAAGATTGATATGTTGGACGCATTGTAATGGGGAGTTGCTGGTGTACCATAAAACAAGCCAATCCCGCAATTCTCCCACCCTTAGCCAATGTTCCCTCCTACACATTTCTTATTTTTCCTGACTCCATTCCACCTGATGTTTCCCTTCTTATTGTTCTTTCCTTATTTGTCATTACCGGACTCTTCCGTCATACCGTGACAAGCTGTATAGTTAGCTAGACAGTGAGGAGTAGTGGAATCCACTCCCAGTTAACAACCTGTGCATGCGACCACTCCAACCCTTGTTGGAATATGGGATGGAGTAACCTCCCTAACCATCAGGATGGGTAACCTCCCTGGCATAACGGGCGAGTAGTGTATGGATGCACGCTAGAAGGTCCTGGGTTCGATACCAGGCTTGTCCATTTTATGTCATTTGTCCAGTCACCTGGTTACCTCATTTGGATATCACGGAGTAAGTCCGGGCAGGCAACGTGCAATTTCTTCAACCCTCCCCTCTCTTCTGTCTCGAGTCTAGTGGTGATAGACTCGTGACAGCATACAAACAAATTTGCGTGGATCCAGACGACATCCATAGGACGACATTCTCTATGCCCCACGGGACATACAACTTGAACACGATGCAGCAAGGAGACTGCAACGCTCCCTGCACCTTCCAGCATGCGCTGACCTGGGAAACTACAAGGAGAAGTAGGCAGATGCCTACACGTCTGGTTCGATGATATATTCACCAGCACAAGCTCGGTGGAGAACCACAATAAAGCATTATTGTGGTTGTTCACTTGCCTAAAGGGGGCGAAATTCCTACATAAGCCGGAAAAATTCCAGCCATTTGCCCCAATCCTAGACGTTCTAGGAAGCCATGTGGACGAACAAGGCATCCATAGTCCAAGTGGATAAAATGGAAAAAATCCGCAACTGGTGAGAGCCAGTAGACCACACAGGAGTCCTAAGATTCCTGGGATGGTAGAATATCTATCGATATCATGCCAAACGTCAGTGGCTACACAGGACCACTGCAAACCATCTGCTCAAACAAGCAGACATTCAGGTGGACACCACTCCACCAGAAATGCTTTGACGAGATCAAACGCCTAGCATGCAGGGCTCCAATCCTGAGCCTGTCCAGTGGAATCCACCGGAAAGCCTCTCAGAGAAGAGAGGACCAAACTCCATGTTGGGTCATACAGACACATGCCCAGCAGGCATGGTGCACTAATTGGAAGGCAAAAAGTGCAGACTTGCCGCCTGGCTGCATTCATGTCCAAAAAGTTCACCAACACACAATGTAGGTACTTTGCCTACAAGCTTGAGGCACGGGGTGTCCTTGAAGCACTCATGAGATGGCAAGTTGATCTCATGGGAGGCCGTGAATTCACAGTAATCACGAACCACAAAGCTTTGGAATATTTCAAAGCGAAAAACCACAACTCAGGTAGACACCTGAGATGGCAAGCCTTCTTCACAAGCTTCAATTGCGAAATAAAATACGTGGAAGGCCACAAGAACAAAGTGGCAGATGCACTCTCACGGTACTACGACTCGTCAATGGACGAGGATCTGCATTTCGATGACTACGTGTTGGCGAACATCCATCTGGACAAAAATGCAGAAGGTACTATCCCCAACAGAATCAAAGAATATGAAGAACTGCTGCTAAGCAGTACCCTGAGTAAAAACTCAGAGAGAAAGAAACTTGCAGCAATACGTGTGAGAAATACCCTAGAGGAAGCTCTGAGGGGGAGCACCCAAAATCTGGAAGAAATCATAATTCCAGAAGAGAACCTTTGAAAACAATTCGAAGAGAAAGACCTCATTGAGGCAATAAAATCTGGATACTCGCAAAGCCAGATCCATCGGGAAATCCTAGAGAGCCCAGGGAATTTCAAAAACTTCTCCACAAAAGATGGGCTGATAACCCAACTTGGAGAAGGAGGAACGACCCAAATAGTAGTCCCGAAAGGGAACTACAAAAGGGAGTCCATTCGAGGAATAATCCTCGAAAACATCCACGAAACACTTGGACACTTAGGATCCAAGAAAACAGTGGAAACCCTCCATCGACACTTCTGGTGGAAGTCAATGAGGAAGGATACCCACAAGTTCTGCAGGTCTTGCGGAACTTGTCAAACAATAAAGAAAAGCACCAGGAGAAATCCCGGACTGCTTCACCCACTCCCGACCCCAGAGACACCATGGTCATCAATAGCCATGGACTTCACAGGTCCATTCCCAACAAGCTTGGGATATGATTACCTCTGGGTAATCGTTTTGTAGGTTGACGTCCAACGTCCACCTAATTCCAATAAAAACAACAATGAACGTACTAGAACTAGCATTCGTATTTCTTTGTGAAGTTGTAAGACTCCACAGCCTACCACACTTGATCATATCAGATCGAGACTCAAAATTCACATCAAAATTTTGGTGCGAACTACACCGAATACTCGGTGTGCAGTTGAAATTCACAACTGCACTCCACCCGCAAGGCGACGGCCAAGTGGAAGAATGATACAAAAAGTAGTACAAATACTACATGCAATGGTTAGACCAGATCAATGTGACTGGGCAGCGAAACTGTTGATGGCGGAATTCGTGATCAATGCGAGCTCAAACACATCGACAGGATTTGCCCCATTCAAATTAATCTATGGCCATATGCCAAAGATGTGCCTAACAGCACCACTCTCAGACTACCTGGGAGTAAACAACTTTGCCCAAAAGGCGAAGGAAAACCTCATGGCAGCACATGATGCAATAATACACAATCGTGCCGCTCAAACAATCCAGGTGAATAAGAAAAGACGCCTGTCCCCACCTTTGAGAAAAGGCGAGCTTGGATACTTATCCATGGATAAGCTGAACCTACCCAAAGGAAGGGCAGGAAAACTAAAGCCCATATACACAGGGCCTTATGACATTCTGGAAACATTTCCAGAGACGTCAAACTACATCCTCAAGTTGCCACCACAACTTGAACAACGCGGAATCCACCCAAGATTCCACATATCCCAGCTTGTACCTCATGAGCTGAATGACCAAGAAATCTTCCCAAATAGAGAAGTAAACATATTCTATGATTTTGGGGAAGACCCCGATCGCGAAGCAGTAGTTTGCGAAATCTTAAACCACGCATGGGTTCAAAACGAACTCTGGTTTAAGGTCAAATGGGAACTAGGGGACACCACATGGGAACCCCTAGGAAATTGCAACGACCTTGTCCACCTGGACGAGTACCTCACATTACAAAATGTAAGGGAACCAGAAAAACTCCCTATCAAAGAAGACAGGGAACTCTCGGCATCACTATGCCCCCAAAAATGGAGGCAGAGGAAGTAAAGCCAAGGGACGATGGCCCACAGCCAAGAGTGTGGGAAAGTTCTGGGCGAGTAACTTGCCCGGACAGCCACACCATGTACTAGAGATCACATGGGCCAGGCAAGTAACTCGCCTAAACCATGTGAACCACAGGCTCATGTGTAAAAGCACACACAACTGCGGCAAGAATCCCACACATGCAAGAATGAAAACCCCTCCCACCACCATGAGAAACATAACAACGAAATGTCGTTCTCTGGGGGAGGCAACCCTCGGTTCGATCCAAACAAGCCACTGGACATCGAAATACGACAACCCAGGGAGCAAGGCTCCCCAGAACAACAACAACACCAGGCACAGATAAGCGCCATGGACTACACGATTGTCAGGGACACGTCCGCAGTGGAGGGGGCCCGGATGTAACTGTAGTCCCTGGCCACTTAGACTGAAGTGGAAAATGTGAATTGTTATTAAAAGGAAGAACTACACTACTTACCTGAAGTGGAAAACGTGAGAAGAAGGTTACTTCTTCAGTTCCCACTTCAGGTACATTTATGTACATGCGGCTTGGGTCACATGATGAGTGCCACGTCATCTACGGGGAGAGCCACAGCCATCCGGGTATCCCCACAGGGGATCCTGAGGGCATCCACTGCAGGCATGCATGCTATGCGTAGCAGGAAGTCATCCGGGGTGTCTGAGCCGGATGGGTCAACAGTACAATGATACAAGGGAAGGTGGTCCATGTAAATAGAAAGAATAAACAGAAAGGGAGAATGAAATAAAGGAGAAAGAGGAAAGAGGGAAAGGGAGGAAAGGGAAGAAGGGGAAGAGGGAGGATGGAGGATGGAGGAAGGATGGGTAGCAGGGAGCAGGTGAGGTGGGCCCGGGTGGAACCGGGTCAGGCGGGTGTGCCCTGACATCACCCCCTCCTTAAGCCGCTTCCTCGAAGCAGTCAGATGGTTCTCTCTCTCTCTCCCTGGGGCTTGGGGGTGCATCCTGTGGAATTCCTCGATCCAGTTGGGGGCATGGGCTAAGTGGTCCCGTTGAAGCAATTGGTTCTCTGAGCTTGGCCAACCAACGAACTTTACCAGATACCAGAGTTTCCGGCGTAGCCACTTAGAGTCCAATACCTTCTCAACCTCGTACTCTTCCTCTCCGTCTACAAGTTCCGGACCTGGGTGGGGGTCAGTGGGTCATTCTGGGATATCATCCGGGCAGTGTGGTCTGACGTTTGTTACAGATACAACCGGGTGGATTCCCTTCTGGCGTGCGGTAAGTTGGAGTTTGATGGCAGCAGGGGAAACAACTTTGACGATTTTGAAGGGGCCGAGCCATTTGTGGTCCAATTTTTTTGTTGGGCGGTCAGTCGTGTAGTTTTGCACACTGAGCCAGACTCGGTCACCTTCTTGGTACTTTGGGGCTGTTTTGCAGTCTCAGTCATAGTAACGGGCCATCTCGTCCGCTGCATGTTCCAGTGCGGCCTTCGCCTCCTCTTGCATTTTCATCATCCTTGATGAGAACGTGTCAGCAGCTTCCACCTCGGATGTGTGTGTGGGCTCTGTCCCCATCCTGGGGTGTTGGCCGGTGTCGAGTTCAAAAGGAGTTCGGTGGGTGGATGAGTGTCAGGGTCGTGCGTGCTCGCAACAAAGGATGCCCCCAAAACCAAGTTGATAGCAAAGCTGGGGGACATGCCCATGCCAGCAAAGGATATATATGTACATGGTAGAGATGGTAACTAGCCAACTAACTAATAACCGGTAGAAGCGGATCAAAGATGATAGAAGATCACACGGCATCATAACCGATACCGCATGACCAGATCAAATAGAAGATCAGAAGCGGAAAAGAAGAAGAATCTGATGGGGATACGGGCCATGTGGCGCTGCACTACTTACGCTAGCGACCCGAAGACGTGCCCTGACAATGAGTGGATGCAGTTGTTGCAGGAGAATTCCGCCAGCAGGAGCCAGTCCACCCAGTCGTCCTGTCGATGGTTGACGAACACCCTGTCAGGGACTCGTCTGGGGTCGAGGGAGCCCAGGTGTAGCATCCGGGGCTGAGAGCCTGGTGGGGGGCGGATCAGGTGCGCGTACTGACAGGCCCGATACGGGACAGTGGTCCCTGGCCACTTAGACTGAAGTGGAAAGTTGAGAAGAAGGCTACTTCTTTGGTTCCCACTTCAGGTTCGTTTATATACATGCGGCTTAGATCACATGACAAGTGCCATGTCACCCTCGCACACAGCCATAACCACCCGGGTGTCTCTGTGGGAGATCCCAAAGCCATCCGGTGCATGCACGCATGCTGGGCACAATGGGAAGTCACCTGAGGTGTCCGGGCCGGGTACATGGTGGGTGTGCAGCAGATGGGTCAATGGTACATTGATACAAGGAAGGTCGTCCGTGTAGAATAAAGAGAGGATAAAGAAGAAGTAAGATAGAAAGAAAGTGAGGAAGGGAGAATGAGGAGAGTAGAAGGGGAAGGGGGGGAGGTGAGGAAGGGTGGACAGGGGTACCGGGTCAGATTGGGCCGGGTGGAGCTGGGTCAGGCAGGTGTGCCCTGACACACCCGGAGATAAGCTTCGATCTCTTGGTTGACCCACTCAGTCTGTCCGTCCTTCTGGGGTGGTAGGGCATTGAAGGGGTCAGCTTGATGCCTAGAAGGTCTACAAGCTCTTTTGAGAAGCGGGAGACGAAGGTGCTCCCTCTGTCGCTGAGGATCTCCGCTGGGAGCCCATGGTGCCTCCAGACATGCTCTAGAAAGAGCTGTGCGATACCCTCCGAGTCTACGGTCGTCACGGTGGGGGCCACGTGGATACGCTTGGACAGGCGGTCTACTACCACCAGGATGGCATTATAGCCTTTGGACTCTGGGAGCTTTCCCACCATGTCTACTGAGATCACTTGCCAGTGACAGGTGGGGACCTTGTTTGGGGTGAGCTTCCCAACTTTTCATGAGGGGAAAGATTTGATGCAGTTGCAGGTGTCGCACCTGCATACGTACCGCCCGACATACTCTGCCATCCGGGGCCACCAGTAGTCGCGGGAGACAAGTTCCAGGGTTTTCCACTG
>NW_024067276.1:0-66672 GCF_015039405.1 Cantharellus anzutake
CTACAGGGCCACAGTTTTAAACCAGCCACTCCAACAAGCACGTCTTGAAGCTTTTGCCGGGCACCCATCCATCCTCCCTCATAATCAGATCCTCCTTGTGGAGTCCAATCAACCTGCCACTGTCCTAATCAGAATTCCCCGACTCAATGGGCTTTGGAGGGAACCTCCTCGTTGTCCCAGTTGCTTCCCTAGCAGCCAAAGTCAGCTTAGCCCAGATGGGGCCCTCTCCCAGCTATTTGATCGCCGACTGGAGGTACAGATCAAGGTTAATAGGATTGGAATTCAACATGTGCGCTTTGACTGCGTCTCATGCAGTCGTCACTGGTATGCAGACCAAGAGTCATGGTGGTCACTGGAGATGGAAGGGAGTGGATGGCAGCGCCAGCATTGGATTGTCCCATACCCTTTTGGGGATTGGGTGTTGGTTCCTCCCAAAAACAAGTCGTAGCTTCTTTGTCGTAGAAGGGTTTCATTCAGCCTTTTAATTTTCCTCCCACCCCATTGCATACTAGAAAGGTTGCTTCGCAACCGTGACCTTGCTTGTGCAAAATTATATGGCCTCATGAGTTGAAAGAGTGGTGAAAGTTATGTATTGGATCATATATTCCCACCTTACTTTTGGCGCTTCACAGGCGACAAAGATGAACCGGAGAATAGGCACTTCAAGGGTGAACAGCCATCTGTGCAGCTGCTAACAAGAGGGGCTTATGTTTTAAGTGTTGACTAAGTACCAGCGATCTGGGAAGAGGTACATGAGGGAAAAAAGGGTACCAGTATGCATCTAGAATGCCTCAGTACGTGAATGACGCTTGGGGAGGGACTAGAGCGTGTTTCTAGGAATGCACATGCATGAATTCCGCATAAGTACGGCCTAATCAACATAGGTACGCATTTTGAGAGTTGCGCGCATGTGGGTTGCATGTGGGAAAGGTACCTAGGGTGTAAAAAACGCATCTGGTTGAATCTTCTACCTCCCTGCCCCTGTCGAATCTAAGCTCTCCATAATTTCCAAGCACCAAATCACTAACGAAAGCCGCACGCAGTGTGTGAACCCAGAAAGCAAGACCCAATTTACTTGCATCTTTCCACGCCAGAATATATCTTCCGCACTCCAAGATTTGGCAACTCTCCGTTCTCGTGACAGCCCGAATGTTGGGCATCAAGTCAGACAAATTCTCGAGAATCACGAAAATGTTGCAATAATGGAAGTTGCTAGCAGGAAACATTCTTCTGAGTTGATCCAGGGTGGAGCTTCCCCTGAGAACCCCCAATTCCACGTGCGTTCCCCTCGATATCTAGTTCTAGCTAATCACTGAGGAACTAGGCCGAACCATGACCACTCATCCCCATCATGAGTCTTGCAGAACTGACGAAGTCCAGTCTTACTCCCAAAAACCCTGCAGGCCTGCCAGCCCCTTTTCATTTCTTATGTGTCGCCATTGGCGGATTCAACGATGGACTGGTTGCCTTAAGCGTTTGCTCTTCCTTACCTGTATCTTTCTTGCGTCTTTCTTGCGTCTTTCTTTCAGCGCTCCCTCCGCCTTCCCCTTTCGCCTCCTGTATTTCTGGAGCACTCCAAAAGAATTGAAGTCTCACTGGAGTGTGTCACCTCTAGGAACGAGAACCCACCTTTCCATGGTCTAGAGGCTCCCCCGGCGCCCAATGTGGTTAGCTGGTTATGGGTCTACCTGCTGCGATGGCTAACGGCGTAGATGGCACTCACATGTTAAGTTATCCTGCGTCAGCTCTTTCTCATCTTTCTGTGCCGCCTTCCTACCTTCTTGCCTGCAGCGTTTTGGCCTACTTTTACCTCCCATCCGAACCATCAGCGAAAACGTTGGGGGGTCTCTAGAACACGTGGCTCCCGCATGGGCATCTAACGGTTTTAGCCGCCCCGTTACACTCCAAAAGATCAAGAGGCACACAGTACTGCATCTGGCCAACAATTTTAGGAGCGGCCACACCCCCGCTGCGATACTCCAAAGCATCAAGAGGCACGCCCCATGCATTTGGCCAACAATTATTCTCGGAGCCGGCACCTGTATCACCCAACCCCGTACACTCCCCCCCGGAAATGGTCTAGATTCCGAACCCATGCAACCCTATGCTTTAATTTCTCTACTAGCAAGGGCCTTTGGTGCGAGTGCGAGTTCAGTTTTCGTTCCAAGATTCCCCCCATTCGCTCGGGCACGGAGTTCCTCGGTTTCCTCAGTTTGTCGAGGTCCCAGCTCATCCTTCTTTTCCATCTCCACTAATATGGGTGGGATGATCAGAAAGGGAAATCGTGAGAAGCATTGACATTGAAGTGAGGACATAATTGCTCCAGCGATTCTGACCATATTAGATATGCTTGTCACAGCGTGGTGAATCAATCAATGGCGCTCCGGTGTCTGCGTTTCTTCTGCCATTGTCTGCTGTCCGGAACGTGTCCCGTGTGTTCATTCCAGTCTGATTATGTGGTCTTCTGCGTTTGTGGACTGTTCAAAAGGGATTCACATGTTCGCATTATACGATCATTGTCATGGTTCAATGTAAGGACTGGCAATGTGTATCCACACATTGTCTGTCCTTCTCTTAGTTTACATCAAGCACGACTGTAGTCGCGCTGCAGTACATTACCATCCATGTATTATATTAAGCCGCATTACCTCATGTATTTACATGTATATAAGATGCGCGGGTAGGAGAAAAGGCAACTTAGCCTTTACTCCCCAATATAGCATATTACGGCGTGTTTGTGAGACGGACTGGGAGTGAGGCGTTCATAAGCGTGAGCTTGCATTTAAGTACGCATAGATGAACAAGAACGACGAGCGGACTGCTGATCGGTAATTGACAGCGTGGTAAAGGTGGCGATGAGAATCGAGACATCAGGAGGCAGCCTGGCTGGGGTGAGAAGAGTGGCGAGTTCTGCCACGTCAGGCGGCACCCACCAGTTATATATAAACTAGGATCCTCCCGATGATAGACAAGATTAGCGCCGTCCTCGATCACCGTCCTCGATCATAGGCGATAAACATCATCTGCATGCTCTCAAACTGAGGCCAGCATGACCGAGTAAGGCACCGTGCCCTACAGGCTCTGCATTACCATCGAGTGGTCCTTTTCGCCAGAGCACTTAGTGTTCGAACTTATGATTTATGCTCCATACTTTTACCCTTGTGCTTACGGTGTCACCTTCGGCCAGTATGAAGATGGCTGGGATGGACATGTGCCCATTGATAACTTTGGTGACGAAAGGGTCTCTCGTATGATGCACAAGAGTTCTGTTGACAGCGTTCAGAATGAATTCTATGCACATAGTGCCTCAGTTGATGTCCTGAACCTCATCAATCGGGTGAATTGGAGGCCTGCACTTAATAAATGACCTCTACTGGTGCCGCCCAGTGTCATTACTAATTCCTGGCGAACCCCTAGATGTCTCGTGCCGCCGGGGGCAGCAAGTACTGGGGCAGATGGGGACTGTTCCCATCAAGGCCCCGTTGGGGAGCACTGGGAAACTAAGAACCTCAATCAAATGCGAGCCACGTACCATTCAGCCACTACAGAGTGACCAACACTTGTTGAGTGGAAACGTTTTGACGTCTCCAGCATATGCCTGCTATGAGCCTTCTAATGTCATCCACATTATCGACAGAATGGTCGCATCATTGGAGGACTGGCTAGGGTGAAGATGACGTGAGGGTGACAGCGAAGCAGCAGGAGGGGAAAGCATCGCCCGTCGCCTCTCGTCACTGAAATGAGCAGTCCAAGATGCTGTCGGCAACTCTCAGTTGGAGATGTTGCATTCCAGTGACGGTTTATTGTTGAGGACCGATTTTCCTGAGATTTGAGTGAAGGTGGAGACACAAAGCGTCCCAAAGGCCACGTCCATCGCCACTGGAGTAGGTCCAAGATGCTCTCCAAACTCTCTGTTGGAGATGATGCGTTTCAGTGACGATCGAGCGCCAGATGAGGCGACCGAATTGGTGCATCGTTGAGAGACTAAGTTCTTTTGAGACCGGAGAAGGTGACCACATCCATTGCAACTCTCTGTTGGAGATGATGCGTTCCAGTGACGATCGGCGCCAGATGACGACCGAATGGTGCCTTGTTTGTTGATGGACTAAGTTCTTTCGAGGCCAGAGAAGGTGGCCACATCCATTGCCCCTCACCACTGAAGTGAGCAGGTCCAAAGACGCTGTCCGCAACTCTCTGTTGGAGATGATGCGTTCCAGTGACGATCGGTGCCAGATGAGACGACCGAATGATGCCTTGTTTGTTGATGGACTTCTTTCGAGGCCGGAGGTGGCCACATCCATTGCCTCTCGCCACTGAAGTGAGCAGGTCCAAAGACGCTGTCCGCAACTCTCTGTTGGAGATGATGCGTTCCAGTGACGATCAGCACCAGATGAGACGACCGAATGGTGCCTTGTTTGTTGATGGACTAAGTTCTTTTGAGGCCGGAGAAGGTGGCCACATCCATTACCTCTCACCACTGAAGTGAGCAGGTCCAAAGACGCTGTCCGCAACTCTCTGTTGGAGATGATGCGTTCCAGTGACGATCGGCGCCAGATGAGACGACCGAATGATGCCTTGTTTGTTGGTGGACTAAGTTCTTTCGAGGCCGGAGGTGGCCACATCCATTGCCTCTCGCCACTGAAGTGAGCAGGTCCAAGGACGCTGTCCGCAACTCTCTGTTGGAGATGATGCGTTCCAGTGACGATCAGCGCCAGATGAGACGACCGAATGGTGCCTTGTTTGTTGATGGACTAAGTTCTTTCGAGGCCGGAGAAGGTGGCCACATCCATTGCCTCTCGCCACTGAAGTGAGCAGGTCCAAAGACGCTGTCCGCAACTCTCTGTTGGAGATGATGCGTTCCAGTGACGATCGGTGCCAGATGAGACGACCGAATGATGCCTTGTTTGTTGATGGACTTCTTTCGAGGCCGGAGGTGGCCACATCCATTGCCTCTCGCCACTGAAGTGAGCAGGTCCAAAGACGCTGTCCGCAACTCTCTGTTGGAGATGATGCGTTCCAGTGACGATCGGTGCCAGATGAGACGACCGAATGATGCCTTGTTTGTTGATGGACTAAGTTCTTTTGAGGCCGGAGAAGGTGGCCACATCCATTGCCTCTCGCCACTGAAGTGAGCAGGTCCAAAGACGCTGTCCGCAACTCTCTGTTGGAGATGATGCGTTCCAGTGACGATCGGCGCCAGATGAGACGACCGAATGATGCCTTGTTTGTTGGTGGACTAAGTTCTTTCGAGGCCGGAGGTGGCCACATCCATTGCCTCTCGCCACTGAAGTGAGCAGGTCCAAGGACGCTGTCCGCAACTCTCTGTTGGAGATGATGCGTTCCAGTGACGATCAGCGCCAGATGAGACGACCGAATGGTGCCTTGTTTGTTGATGGACTAAGTTCTTTCGAGGCCGGAGAAGGTGGCCACATCCATTGCCTCTCGCCACTGAAGTGAGCAGGTCCAAGGACGCTGTCCGCAACTCTCTGTTGGAGATGATGCGTTTCAGTGACGATTGAGCGCCAGATGAAGAACCGGCAAACTCCGATCAATTCACATTATGTAGTTCGGTCCGTGGCGTACGGATCCAAACATTTTGGTCACGAGTTCAAACTATACATTTGTCGGAAAGTCCCGTATACTAAACCTAACTCCGTCCCCAGTGGGTGATGCGACCGGTCATGTGCCAGAAAAAAAAAGAAATTCGTAAAAAAAAATCCGTTTCGGAACTAGCTGAAGGTATCCAGGTGCACTGAAATTTATCTAAGTCAAATTTGAATTGAGCTTGACGCCGAGCATTTCTGACTGAAATAATATCGTCAGTTTAGATATGTATCAAGGATCGGGAAACGCATACAGTACATGAATTTTAGGTAACAAACAATGAGTAAAAGAACTTTCGCCTCAGTCTCAAAAAAGAGTTCTGAGGGAGAGGAGTCGAAAAATTCATCCTCTCTATACGTGACCATTGCTCAGTGGCAAGGCCATCGAGTAGAGGGTTCCAAAAACTCAAGCCTTTATACGCGGCCATCACTGAGCGGCGAGGTCATCGAGTAAAGGAGAACTGCAAGGAATGTTAGCAGCATTGCCGAGAGGGGAGCTATTCTTGGCATCACAGGGGGTCGAGGGCTTAGGACGGGAG
Source organism: Cantharellus anzutake (assembly GCF_015039405.1). NCBI lineage: Eukaryota > Fungi > Basidiomycota > Agaricomycetes > Cantharellales > Hydnaceae > Cantharellus > Cantharellus anzutake. The sequence goes on from NW_024067276.1 coordinate 6,143, forward strand.
ATTTGTTGGAATGATGCGGTGAAGAGGGCGGATAGAGTTTGCCATGGGACGTAATGCTCCATAAACTGTGCCACGGAAGGGGACTTGAGAAGAGTGGGGAGGAAAGTAAGGATGACGGTGATTGAGAATTGGAGATTGCTGGAAGGAAGGGTTAATAGGCATGTACGGGTTTTTAGAAAGAATATAATCGAGAACCGTGAAAGTAACCTCGAATGCAAGAGATAGGACGAATTGGGCTTGCTTCTCTGCAGGATCTTCCTCCGCTGGGTCCGTGGAGAGGGCTTGCATGGGTGCAGAGAGATGTGAATGGTCCTGATCCGCATCAATAGCGGATGACATCGCATCGGCCACCTTGTCCTCCTCTACCTGCTCTGCCCATGAAGAGACGGTAATGGATATGGGATCATTCGCATCAGCACGAGGTGAGGGGTCAGTGTTCCCCACGCCCTGGGAGGATGGTCGATTTGCATTGCTGGCAACCTGGCCATTTTGGGAATGGGACTTCTCTCCACCGGCTAAACTACCCGCTTTGCGTACTTTGGCGTCCAGCCTCCCGAACTCGAATATACTCCCGACACCCAGAATAGCCATCGTGATCCATTCGTGCTCCGCCACAGCGAACTCGTCGAGTTCCAGACGCTCGATGAACCGGCTGAGGTTGGGATGAACTTGGTCCAGATCAATTCGCGTGAAGAGCAAGCCGATGACATGGAGGAAGAGTACTGTAGCGGGCGAAGTAGGAGACGATAGGTTTTGTTGCATCGAAGGCGAGAAGAACTCGAGCATGGTGTCACGGCCCGTATCGAATGGATGGTTAGCAATCAAGCCGAAACCCCATTTTATCAATCCTCGTATCCTTGAACAAAACACAGCAGGATAACGAAACCCACCTCTTCACGAAATGGTACACTGTCCTAAGCTCATCGCCCTTTACGTTCTGACTGAGCATCCCAATGTGATGGTGCAATCTACCCACACCGAGGGTATCCTTCGGGTCCATCGCGTATCATTCTCTGGCCGTACGCCTCCAAGTATCACGCTCGTCCTCGTCACCCCACTCGGCGGCAGCGCGGACACCCACGGAGGGAATCGGTGAGTCGCCTCCAAATTGCGCTCTTCAAGAAGAGAGGTGTAAAGGTGGTAGGCGTAATAGATGAAAGATGTGAGGTGCTCGAGGGCGCACGGGGAGGTGAAAGATGCTCGGCGGAGAACGACGATGAGACAGAGACCTCAGCCGAGTGGGGATGTTGTACTTGTCAGGGTTGGATTGCATAAAAGCGGGGACGTTAGTATTAGTAGTGAGCAGCAATACATTATGGTGCGACTCAGTGAGTCTAGATGGTACATCGGTGGCGATACTCGAGCATGAAGGAGGATAAAATCAAACGTTAGAATGTTGATAAGTGTGAAATAAAAAACGAACGACAGTACGCAATCATGACACGGCAGACATCAGATCTGGTGGTAAAGTGTGTATGGAGATTGTCGTTTTTCGAGAGCATTCTTCAGCCATGTCCTTCCTGGGCATGCTTCGTGGAGGTCTATCTATGGCTTTGACATAATCGTGGATCATAGGGGCCACGCCAGCGAATAGGGGCGTTGAAGTAATAGCCTTTGCCCATTTGGAACTACCAAGCTCAGATTGTTTTATCAGGATATCAGCCGTGCGTACAAGATCCTTAATGAATTCGGAAATTTTTTCTTTCTGGCCGATCGTCTGATAATCAAACCATGATGGGTCGGTCGGAAATGGTCAAGAGGTCGAGTGTTTTTGCAGTGTGGGCAGCTCATGTTGCGTGAGTTGTATAGTGTTTATTTCCAAGGGACGCATAGTATAGTACAGAAATTGGCAGAGGCAAAGTCGAGGAATAAACAATATTTTTTTGGGAGGCAGTACACTCACGTGTTCTGGCACATGACATATGAGAAGGGTGTTTTTTGGAACGATTTTGATGCTGTGGGAAGGATTTATGACCTATTTATTAAGTTATTAAAAACATATTCAGAGCATTTCAGTGGTATAAAAAGGTCAACTTTTGGCGTTTTAAATGTCAAGTCTCGTGTTTTTGATTGATTTCGCGATTTCCGACAATTTTCTACCGCTGAATTTTGTCCGCGCCGTCACGTCGACCCAACCCAAATCTGAGGTGCGCGAGACGAATCCGAGGCAAAGGCAAAGTTTGCAGGAATCTGATATCTTCACACAGCACTGAGGCCGACTGGCTTTGATCTCACGTAAGCGTGGGAGCCAGCCACAATCGGACGACTGTCCCCCCTCACATTCTCACTGCGCTGATCGCTCTTGAATGGTCTGAGTATTATCAATTGAAGGAAAGCGGAATGAGGTGCCTGATGCTCTCACCTCGCAATTTCGCCCGTGCCAGGGTCTGTTATAATCGTGGCATTGCGGCATTGCAGCTGGACACTCTGAGCACCATCAGATATCGTGCTCTCAGCTCACACATTGCGCTTATATACATCTCTGAGTGGCACAAAGAGACAAAGCACCAGCAGCAATGGAACTTTAGCTTTGTCTCAATGGTGGCAACATATTGTTGACTAGCCAGCCAGCCATTGGCACAATGGGCATCGGGATGCCATATTAACAGGGCCCTGGTCCCAAAGTTAGTGATTCAATTTTTACACCCCTTACTGAAAGAGCTGGGCGAGCCAGAAATAAATCTTCCCGCCCCCTGGCCAGACAAGCACACTGAAAGCCTTGGTCAACGGAGTGCCATCCTTGTAGAGTGAGCTTTGTGCTCGGATGTGCCCTCGAGCGTACTACCCCACGCACCTACACATCAGCTCTCACTTCTAACATCGCCTTCTGTAGCCTTTTTACACTGTGTTCATATGCCACGGTGTCAATCAAGCCTACTTCTGTTCGATCTTACTTTTCAGGGATTTTCGCAGAGCTGGAACCTTGGCCAGAGCGGTCCAGGACAACGACAAACTCCTGGCTGCGGAGGGGATAAAAAGAGATACCTCCTGCTGCTCCCAATATGGATTGCATAGAGACCGAGGCAGTGGTAAATGAGTCCGAACCTGTAGTTGACCAACATATTGAACGAAGTCGGCATCTCATTGGGTGGCAGAGCAACTCGTTGCACCATCGGTGCAAACCCTAATTCACTGGCAGGCATCCGGAAGGCCAATATATTGGACTCGACGCTGACATCACCGATTCTGGGAGGGGTCATGCAAAGCATCGAAGAATCGAGATCGGGGAATTGACGGTTCACGTTGGCTCATGGTTGTTGAGGAACGATGGTGAGGATGGAGGATCTAGACCTCCTCTTTGTCGTCTCCAGGCATAGGGAAGCCATTATCAACATAGGTCTTTACAAAGGGACGAGTGTACTATAGGCGCCCACAATGGAAACGTCGCAGCAGAGGGAGAGCAGGCCAGCACAGACGATGAGGTTGCAGAGTGGCACACAGCTGGAACCATAAGGACAAGTGGGGATTGTTAAAATCGCGGCATTGCAGCCAGGCACACTGAATACGATATCACAGTATCATTGGATATCGCACTCAGCTCACTTATACTTATATACATTTCTGTGTGGCGCAAATGAACAAAGGCTAAAGCATTAGGAGAACGAAACTTCCCACAATAACCGTAACAACAAGGACATCGGAATGCCACTTCAACAGGGATTGTAGGCAAGAAGAGCCCAGGCTGTTAAAGGGCCGATATGATCCCAGTTACTGGCCTCGGCTCCTTCCGCGTAACCACAAGTCAACATCGTACCACATCGTGAAATAAGCATCAATGTCTCAACAAGCTGTTACGTCATTTTCGGGTGAGTCAAAAATCAAAAGGCTTCTTCTGGCTTTCATGCTAATTGCGTCAACACTCTAAGGCCATGTTTGGTGGAAAGGAGACAAAGAATACAACTACCACCTCAACGATGTGTAAGCTGTTCCTTCACGATGTGTGGGAGGACGCAGTTGAGACTTTGTCAGTGTGTACTGGATGGATGACGCTCGATTACCGAGAGGGGATGCGTATTTTGAGAGGACGTTGATGACGCATGGAGGCAAGGGAAAGATAGTGGAGATAAGGCCTCCATCAGAATCTGTGAGTGCCCCAAGTTGAATGGGTTGCCTGAGGCTGACGCTGATGCCACTCCTTTAGGATGACCAAGTAAGGGCTATTATACATTTTGCTGTAGCTAGCTCACACCATCGTCAGGTAGTGAGATTGCAAGTGTACTGGGATGCCAGTATCCCAGCAGCTGCCAACGGGATTCCGGAGGAACTCCATGAGGAGCTTCTGTACGTCTTAAGGTACAGAGCCCAGAACCAAAAGTGACCAATTTCGCAGTTCCCATGAAACATACCCCCATGAATTAATTCGTCTCAACGATGTCTTTCTTTCTTGTGTATCGAGAGATATCAAACGTGAGCATCCATATTTCTATCTACACACTGTATTGATCCTGTGAATAGATTCATGTCCGGTGGTGGAATCCATCTTTGATGAAGACGCCTTCACCGAAGCGAAGCGTGGGGATTTTGTGCCAGCTTATTATGAGGACTGGTTTTTAATGTAAGGCACATCTCATAGCGAACTAAAGAGCCCAAATTAATTTAGTACTAGCCGGTTCTTCCAAGGTGGGCCCCAAGGGTTCCAGGTGAGTATGCAATTTCTATGTTCAAGTTATTTATCATTGACCGCTTGCTTAGCCCATTAAGAGGCTATGTGATGACTCAGAGTGTGAACGCCCATGGGACCCCCTCAGCCAGCCACTGAGGTTTTGTTGCCAGGAGGTACCCCATTGGTTCGCCGTGACCAACAGCCCTCACTGCCAGCCAACCACAGCCTCCTACACCCTAAAGGAGGTCCTTCAGTCCATTCTCCGGGAAGATGGGGAATTGTATCAGCACTTGGACTTTGGCAAATATCCTAACGTGCTCAAGGTAGCCAGGGCTGCTTGCAGCGACCTTGTGCTCTTTGGTCCTTCCTCTGGGAGGTGGGATCTGGAGAAGGAACTCCAAGCCTTTCATGGCAGGAAGGGTTGGATTCTGGCTGCGGCTGATGAGCTTCGGGCGCTTGCCTCTGAGGCCGAGGATCTGGAGAGCGCAGCCGGCGACTTCATAAGTCCGGAGGTTGAAACGTTTTTGCGGGAGGGAATTGAGCATGAGGGGGCCTACAACAAGTACCGGTGCGGTTCAGGGGGTTGTGGCAGGTTGTTTTGACCACCTCTCTTTTCTCATCCTCCACAAGCTCACCTTCTTCTCTGTACCGTCAACCTCTATAACCTCTTTCGCTGGTCCTCAGTCTACTTTTCCATACAATATAATTATACATATTTCGATACAGTGGAATTATATATATTAGAGTTCGCACCCACAGCTATCCCCCATTCCTCGATGAATGATGACCACAGCACTGACAGCCACAGTGATCTGGGCAGGTTGCCAGCACAAATTGCCCATCTCAGTGACCGCAGGGTTTGCCGCATTCTCTCAGCTCACCGGCAAGGGATCCCCCTTTGAGAAAGTTGGCAACCATGGGCATAGTCGCAAACTTAACTGGGATCTGGATGTGAGTATGATAGATTCCAGCACTGAACCCATCAAGTAGCTTATCCAAGACCATATGGAGCTCAAGCTTATCTTTGCCTCCATGAAATACAGCAGGTATTGGAAAATACAGTGGTGTTTCAGTCTCCACGAGGTTTCACGTACATCAGCAAGTACTGTTTTTGGGGTGTTTCCAGGAGAGGGTGCAGGGCTAATCCATGATACGGTCGTCATTCTAGTGGGCGCGCTTGTCTTTGTTGAGAACACACATGATCTACTGTATTGAAAGATAAAAATACGAGAAAGTGGATCATTTTCGGGTGGTTTTTTCTTTACAAATAGAGTCAATACCTGATCGGACAGAAATTTTAGAAAAGGCTGTATTGTAGATCTCAGTAATGTCCGTATGGCTGTAAGTGACATGGTGGGTACGGTCGTCACCGAGGAGTGACAGTTCTGTTACAGAGGCGTGACAGGTGGAAGTGTCACAGAGACGTGACCACAAGCATCACGCTACATCCGAGGTCCTGTTTCGCTTTTCTATAGTACTATTTTCTTCGTAATATGCCAATATGACAAGGACCTCTTCGGCTTTAATTCCGACTATAAGCTGAAATCAATAGGGCGAGTAACCTGTCTTGATCACAGTTCGGACTAGGCCGAATGCAAAGTGTGTCGGTTTTGGACGAGTCCAACATGTGAGTCCGTTAAGTCCATCGGTGTTACGCTAGCCGTAACACTAACTGCAATCAGATTTTAAGAGTGTGATCATAAGATCCAGTTCCAAACATGGAAGACTGGCCTAAGTATCAGGATGAGGATGAACGTGAGGATGCACGGAATCCTCGATGCTGGGAAAAAGCTTAGATTCTCATTCATCGAGGCAATCCCTCAGCACATCATTCTGTAAGGTAGAAAATGACCTTTACCATCTAATCGGTTCCGGCCAGGAGATAGTGGAGACGGCCCATTTTTGCCAAAATGGGCCGGCAGGAAGTGCAATTGCAGAAAGAAAAATGGAGCATACAACGGCCAAGGGCAAGCCGCAACAGATAACCATAACATAGGATGGAGGTGGGAGGATGGTGGTGAAAGAAGATTTATGATTTGCCCATGACCATTGACGTTGTGTTCAGCAAGTAATCTCCCGGACGTGCAGAACTATATGTCAGACAGGTGTCAAGGACGATGGTGTTGAGAGATGCCAAGGGTTTGGTGTTGATATGGCTGCAATCAAAAGCTGATACGAAAGCGGTGAAGCGGAGCATTTGAAAACGGGAGCTCAGCATCAACAACATCCGGCCACCACAACGCCCCTGAACATATCAGCGTCCTTGTACCGATAACTCCACAGACCCGAGCAGTGCATGATCCAGATGATAGCACTAATATCACCGCAGCTCTTGGACTGCAGGCAAGTTGCAGGGTATAGCCATAGATGCATTCGTAAAAGTATAGTTGTCTCCCCATCTTCCTTGGCACCCTTGTGATCAGATGGGAGATCCCTGGTGCGCTGGCACGAGTTTCTCAGCATGCGCAGGCGTAAATATCGAGTGTGTTGCCAGAAAAGCGCATGAGGACGCGGAGGATATGTGCGGAATATTCAAGAATGTGTGGGCTACATGTTTCAGATGGGATGCCTGCTAGGGATGGTAGAATCGCAAGGATCGGCTCGTTTGTGGTGCACCGGCAAATCCCCATTACAATGTTGGGGATGAGGATAAAGGAGAGCGCCCAGAAATCGTGGGTGTGAACCTGAGGAGCTGTGAACATGGAGACATAAGCGGAGTGAGTGCAAGTGCGCGTTTCAAGGTGGGCACGCGCATGCGAACTTCGAGAGAGAATGGCCAAATCAACACAAGCGCACATCTGAGAGTCGCACACATGTGGATTACACACGGGAAAGGTTCCTCGAGGTAGAATCTCACCCAAGCGCATAAACCAGAAGGCCATGCAAGAGGGGAATCTAGGCCCTGAAAAGCTAGCTTCTAGGCTGTGTGCTTTGCGCTCATGAATTCGAATTGAGTTCGGTTTAATCAACGCAGGTGTGCATATTGTAGCGCGCATGTCGGTTGCGTGGGGAAAGGTCTTTCCAACCCAAGGTCAACACCTTCCATGCTCAACAATTCGGCAGAAAGAATTCGCGTCCCCAATGTGGGGCGTCAAGTGAGAAAAAAAAGTCGATCATAAACTCTTGCGATAATGGAGAAGTCAGTAGAGCACCTCGAAGTGCAGTCTGAACGATGACGGTGGCAGCATCTCGATCTTGCCACTATATCAGATGGTGTGACGTGTTAAATGTATGACGCATCAGTTGACACTGTTGTCTTGTTAAACGATGAGAGTGATGCATTGGACAGTATTATGTAATGGTGGACGCGATGACTCGGGAAGAGGCGGAGAGAGGTATGAACACCGACCCACAACTGACGACACACTGGCATCTGTGCACGTAACAGTGCGACTCAAATCATGGTAAATCTCAGTGAAGTTTTCGGAATCTTCTTCAGGTAACCAGTAAAGATGTTCTGGGGGTGTCCCATATTAGAGTAACTAGTAGCATATAAGCGCTCAGGTCCAAATTTGTGAACTGAGAAGAAAAAAAAAATTGTGCGAGGTGGCTTTTTAAGCCATTCTCGACTGTGTTCATCAACATTCGTACCAAAAGTGGAAGCATCGGGCAATCCTTCAAGGAAATATATGTCCATGCGCAAGAAGTACTAGTCCACATAGGACTCAATGGGCAGTCCATGGCGTACGAAAACTTCAACATCCTTCCCTTTTCCCTTCTGAATCAACAACAGGCGCTCTGCAAGTATGAAGGTGGGCCTGTATTAAACATCAATACAACAAAAGTACAACATGATGACGATGAATAAATATCCCATATCAGATTACATTTTTCTCTGCCTTGGGAGCCCACGAAATGTTCTTATCCAATCGACTGGGTAGAAGGGACATCTCAAAATGGTCCTGAACCCAGTTCTGTGGCTTGAAAGGCATAGTGTTGGGGTACAAGAAGATGGGAGGGATAGGTGATGTCTTCTCGTCAGGGCAAAGAGTAAGTCTTACTCTCTGCCTGCAGGCTTCACATACGATCTCACAGTACATGTGGTGCCTAAAACTGGTTGGTTTGCCGGTCACCCTCCCCCATCTCTCCCACATCCACTGGCTATCCCCACAGCATGGATCAAGAAAACAAGTCAGGTAGAGTGGGAGGAGCCTTGACATCACAGTATCGCACTCCGTGTCTGGAGTTTCCCATGGGAGCCAAATAAGGGAGGTGACGTGCAATTCGGTGTCCTTCAGAATTGTCAGGACAACGGAATGCCTCCCCTTGATCGCTTCTTGGCCCCTGAATGCTATCAGTCTTGCTGCAACAGGATCTCCACTCTCAAAGGACTCCATAGCAAATGACACGATTGATGTGGCAAGAAGATAGGGGGGGATGCTCTGAGAGGCGACGTGAAGGATGGAATTGAAACGAGAGCTGTTGGGAATCAAGTTGAGTGCAAAATATCCATGCTTTTGAAGGACATACCTTTTTACTGGCTTTGTGTCTGGCTGTATGTGACACCAGCATAGTGATACCACTGATTCTAGAAAGACACCCATGACAGATGTTTTGAGGGCATTGGGTGATAGCTGCATAATCTCTTCATTACGGAACAGTACAAAGAATAAATCACCTGCTCACCAGGAGAGAGTTCAGCTTATCGACTGCCCGGAGGGCTTCCAAGATCTTGTATCTGTGAAATATGGCGACACACAAGATGGCATCATCACCATCTCTTGTCTGGTGGTTGCCAATGATCTCTTTAATCTGCTTCAGAGTCTCAGGACCATCTGATTCGTTCAAGTTTTTGATCTGGGATCTTGAGTCAAGCATGGATGCAACATATTAGACTGGGTACGCACCAAGAGACTGTCGGGACAACTGTGGAAACGGTGCTTGAGGGCAGAGAGTATGTAATTGAGGAGTGGATCCCGGTTTCCCAGTTGGCAGGAGTAAAGGAAAACCATGAGCGCTGTGCTCTGTGGTATGATAAGGGGCACGGTTACAAAATACTTGACCTGCTCAAGTTCATCAGCGCATGTGATCTAAAGCAAAACATACATAACCCACCAGGGGCTGCTGGCCTCTCATTTTCTGGCAGCGTTGGCAATAATATGGCGTTGCTAGCTGGTCTAAACTGTGCTTGGCCACGCATCCGGTGCAGTGGGGCTTGCCATCGGCATTTATCTGGATGGCTCCAATGCACTGTTTCACATTGCAAGTTGGGCAATCCACACACTCTCCCACTGCAGGGCAGGAAGAGCAGGTTGCATGACTGGCCGAATAGTTGGCACTAAGTGGCTCAGATGACATTGCTAGTCTTCTCCAGAAATATAACAATGACACACTCTAGTGTGTGAATTCTGGATATTAACGGAATGACCGCCGGATAACTAAACCAGTCTCACTGTACGTGGGAGAACTGATGATATTACTTACCTAAACCAACTAACTGTAAGGTAAAATGAATAACAAGATATAAGGAAATAACTAACCTCAGTCTCACTATAGGTGCAAGAACGGAAAGGGGAAACTAATAAATGTAGTTTGTGGCCTTTGCAGATAAGTCCGAAGAAAGAAGAAAGAAAGTGTGGAACAAGTCACATGACTCGATATGAGGTACAAAGCAGAACGGTCATCTTGGTACAAAGTGCACAGCGACAGAGGCCGGAAAAGGAGCTTACCAACAAAAGAAGGCTGCCGAAAAGGAGAATGCAAATGTTACTGAGGAGTTTGAGTAAAAGGCTCTATGTGCGGTGGATACTGCACTGGTCACCGACAGAGACACAGACGGACCGAAACCTTGGATTGTGGACTCAGGGTGCAGTAACCATTTTTGCCCAAACAAGAGTGACTTCGTGGAATACACACCTTTCGACCCCCCACACCAGATTGCCTTGGGAAATGATAGCCACATTCCCTCTTTCGGAAAAGGGACTGTCTTGATTACCTGCGTTGCCGGAGGGAAACATGTCACCTGTCGAATCCAGAACGTGCAGTACGTACCCAGTCTCAAGTACGGCCTCCTTTCTTGTAGGGTCCTCACCTGTCGAGACGCCCAAATCACTTTTGGCTGGGACGACGTCTGCAGAATTGAAAAGAATAGGAAACTGATCGCTAAAACGCTAAAAGAATTCGCACCGATGTTCTATCTCAACCATCCGTCCTCACAGCTCATATCTACCACATCCGAGAGAGCAAGCCCAGCCGCAATAGCCACCACGCGCTCATTCGACCTCCTGCACAAACACCGTGGGAAGAAGTGAGGCATGTCATCTGACTGGGAAAAGCCGAATGAATTTCCAGCGCTGTTGAGAACCGGATTCCTCCGTGTCAGGTAGCGTTCGTACCAGTTGCAACAATGCCAGCCATCACACCCAGAAGGAACCAGAATCCACCGAAGAGGAGTCCCGTAGCGGGGAAATCGGATGGTGTGGCTGGTGAGTACAAGCTCTGCTACATGTAACGATTCGACCGACTTAAGTGAAAAAACTCTAGCCAGTGTGCAGCCAGTAGGCACCTCTCTCCTCAAGGAGGGGGTTACCATCGTGGATAGAGGGCCTGGAAAAGCCCCCAGTAAGTCTCCTTTTTCATGAGTCCTTCTCTGAGCTCATTCATCATGACTAGCGATGCGCCGCAGCAGACCCAAGGGGTATTCCAAGCCCCATAAAAGAAAGCCAGCTCCCAAGAAGTAGCCTATTGGCGCTCTGTGGAGTTCACCATACAATGTAATTATTGGTCTCTGGTATGGTACCATTACTGATCAGCTAGCGTAGAAAGCATGTAGTCATATACAAGATCTCTCTAATCTATACTGATGGACCCATGTGGTGCTATGAGTGGGTATATATGTGTGCATGTTCGCCACTGGCCACTCAGCTTGATGCATGGTTGCAACTTTCCGCTGCATATTTTGGGATTTAATCAAAGCATGAGATTAAAGGGGACTTGTGCGCTACCAGATCTGGTACTCCCCTTTCCCACTCTATTGCGTGACCATCACACGGATTCGTGTATTGCCTCTATGGGCCTTGAAAATTTTGCGATTTATCAATGCATTTAAACATTATGCGATTTTGACCTTAAATCGTCACATGACTATTAACTCCTTCGGTGGCTATACAAGATTGAGAATCGTTCTGAACGGCCCCGGCCGTGTCCCTAAAGACTTCAGTAAGCCTTTCGGTGGGTGGGATCCCAATTGCTTACCTATTCGTTTCGGTTTTCCTTGTTTCCTTTACTTCCTTGTTTCTTGTTTCTCTCCTTGTTTCTTGCTTCTCTCCTTGTGTCCTCGCTATCCTTGTTTTCAGTGTTACTCTCCTCTTGCTCTGTATTTACCAGGTTGTCTGCAATGTTCAGAGGTTCCGGCACTCGCTGGGGTTCTACTCTGTAGCCTCTCCACCTGTTGGCACACAAGTCTTGCTCAACTCCATTCTATTCACAATTTATTTTTAAAATAAAAAACTATGAGGTACAATTGATTGCAAGTGAGGAAGGAGGATGAACATGCTTAGGCGACGAGGATGGAGGGAGCTGCCAGATGTGAGACGAGGAGAAGGGTGGTGAGAATGAAAATTCAATTCCGTTTTCTTCTTTTCCTGGAGCCTGGATCGCCATCTGCAAGCTTCCTTTTGGATGTTGTCCGTAAGGGTTCAGGCTGCGAGCAGGGATACATCTGCCTGAACCTCCTATACTTATATTTCCCATAGGGCCTTCCTATGTCCATAGGTCTAGGGATGCGTTCACGGGTGAATACGCGCCGATCAGAAAACAAAGCAAAGACCATTCTCCCTTCCCCTTCCCATGACGTTGCATCATGCACAATCCCAGCACCTCGAAGGAAAAGGAGATCACCAGGGTTGGAAGGTAGGGCATATCCCAAGTCAGGGAACTCCCACAGGCCACCCTCATATCTTCCGAATGGTGCCACAGCATCGAATCCACACCAGCATGAAGCCGAGTCACGGTGGAATTCAGTGTCCGCATTGAACCGAATGGCCTGACCAAAGAAATGGGACTTAATCTGACTAAGGTAACCTTTTCTTCGATCGCGCTTCTTCCTGATCTTGATCCAAACTTCATGGCTGCGTCTTGCAAAGTTGGGAGCAAGCCGCTCGGTGTACATGTTCAGAATGTGGTAGAATGATTCACAGCGATTTTGGAACCTCTTGTGCTTCTCCACCTGATCCTTGGCATCTGAACTCACAACAGGACGCAAGTGCTGGAGGTGGTCAGCTATCATGAGATAATAATATAATAATATCTATGGACTTACCATTTGTCCTATTGGATGCCAGTAGGCATAGTGTATTTGGCCTGACTTGAACAGGTCCTGGGGGATGTGGTCCTTGGTATTTATGCGGAACTTGGGCCGGGGGAACTTGAACTCGTGGCTTAGGTCATGACCTGCTTCGACAATGTCATTCTGAGGCAATGGGTTAAACTTGACCAGCTGGAGTGGAAGGAAGTAATGTAACACACATGAATTTCTTGAAACACCGCTGGTAACCTTATCGCCACGAGAACACCATTTTTGTCTTCAATGGCTGCTCCCCCAGGGTGGTTCAAGATGATCTTTTGGCCAGGGTTGATTGGGGGAAGTTTGAGTGGCTTCAAATTATCTTGTGTCCCGTTTTTCATCTTTGCCTTGTCGTTGTGGATCGCTACAGACTGGTAATCAAAATCTAATTTCACTGAAGAAGAATCAGCAACCTCCTCCAGCCTGAACAATTGGTTATTTCCTACCTGTGTTCTTCAATGCCTCCTGTATGATACCGTCCATCCTCTGCCGGGCATGATGGACAGCAGATCGAGTATGTGGGTCAGTTACACCCTCCAGGCGTTCATCCACCGTCATACTCAAAAGACATTTCAATGTGGGGAATAGGAAATAAACAATAAGTCTTACAAGTCCGCTGGCATTCGAAAATCAGCTTTAGTGTTACTCATTCTGAGTCGTGTGTCGATGGAAAAAAAAAAAAAAAGGAAGATAATCACGTGATCATATCATGTTTGTGTGCTTCATACCTAACTCACGCAGGATACATTCATACCTGCATAGGACAACCGTTCATGAACTACCATACAATGAAAATAGAATATACACCAGGCAAGGGAATGGTAGCTCAAGCCTGGGTAGCAGGAAGAAAGGACGGGCCTTCAATTAAGGTAGTAGTCGCAAGAGTATCGCCTATGCAATGTTATTCATCTAGCGGGGCGTATCTAAACATCCAAGTACCATACAAGGGAATAATAGACGGACAAGGATCGGAAATTACTCGCTCAAAACGAGGGGAAGAAGATAAAATCCCAGCTGTGCCTAGAACAGGCAACCTGTTATATGAGTCACTTGGTTTGGCGGGAACAGAATCCAAACTAATCACGCCAGTCAATGACTTGATAAATCCAGAAATAATAAAGAGTGGAGGGAATACAGAATATCTTGGAGTGTTACAACAAGTATGGGATTTAACGGGATTAGAACCAGTATGGGGATTTGAATATTTTATTCATTGGCTATTAGAAACACGAGGTTTAACAGCAACTGAGGCTGGAGAAGCTGCCAATGATATAGCGAGGGAGGTACAAGCAGCTAAGTACAAACGGGTAGATCAGAAAAAGAAGCCTGTCTCTGTTGGGGATCCAACCGCTCCAATTCCCCAATATAAAGAAATTGTGATCGACTACATCAAGCCAATACCATTTTCGCCAATATCGGCGGAGAACTTTAATTACACCGAAAAGTTTACGCCCGAACGAGTCCAGGCTATGATAGACACTATACCTAAAGAGTTTCTCCGAACCGCGGAGGTTGATCTTTTGGTTTATATAGTAGGCAGGCACCCGAATGCCTTTGCCTATTCTAGTAAAGAACGAGGAGTGTTTAGTAGAGAATATTTTCCTGATTATGTGATACGTACAGTTAAGCATGATCCATGGCAGGAGAAACCAATCAGATTCCCGTTGGCAATGGAGGGAAAAATAGTAGATTTAATAAAAGAACGTCAAGAAGGAAATGTATATGAGCCGTCGCAGTCAGCATACCGATCAAGAATATTCGTAGTAGAAAAGAAAGATAACACTTATAGACTAGTACATGATCTACAGAAGCTCAATAGCAAAACCATCAAAGATGCCGGCCTGCCGCCGCGTGTTGATGACTTCGCAGAACAAATTTGCAGGTCATTCAATTTATGGGATCACCGATCTTTACTGTGGGTATGATGCATGCATGTTAGCTCCTGAAAGCCGTCACTTGACAGCTTTTCATGGTTTTAGCCTAGGTCCGCAGCAGCTCACATGTCTCCCGCAGGGATTCACGAACTCAGTAATTGAATTTTGTAGAAGATCTTATCATGTAATAAAGGGAATGGCAGACAGAGCAGGGGTGTTTGTTGATGACATCGCACTCAAGGGACCTCCAACCCTGTACCAGGGAGAGACCATCCCCGAGAACCCTGAAATCCACCGATTTGTTTGGGAATATGCACAATCGCTACACGAGTTACTAACGAGAATCGAGACCAGCGGAGTTACTATTTCAGGTAAGAAATTTGTATTGGCAACCCCCGAATTACAATTAGTAGGAAGAAACGTGTCCATAATCAGACAAACCATAAGTCACGGTACCCTATCCAAGATCCTTAAATGGGAAAGTTGCCAGAGCATCTCGGAAGTACGTGGATTTCTAGGAACCGTTGGAGTTGTGCGCTGATGGATCCAAGATTTTGCTAAAATAGCTAAGCCGTTGACTATGTACACAAGGAAGGGAGCTGATGAGGACTTCCAATGGACGGACAAAGCACAAGACTCAATGGATATATTGAAGGAAGCAGCATTGGGCGCGGGAGCCTTAATAAGGCCATTAAGTTTAGAATTAGCAAGACAAGTGGAACAAAAGGAAAACAGAGAATCGGATGAAGGACTAGTTACATTAGCACTGGTTTCACGTCTTGGAAAGAAAGGAAAGCTTCTCCAGCAAAGTTTCTTCAGTTAATTAATGGATTCAGGGATCAACCAAGGCACATACAATACAGAGCGCCTGCGGCGGTGGAACAAAAAGTCAAAGCGCGCGCGGTAAATAATCAGGGGAAAAGCATAGTATAACTATAAAAGCTAACAAGTTATAAAAGGAAAAATAAAATGAAGAAGGGATGGGCTTCGAGAGTCTGGAAGCGTGCGGTCGGCTGTTGCACACGGGCAAGGAGAGGCTGGAAGAACTGGCGATCTAATCAGCGGGAGAACAGACAGGGAGAAGAGTTCGCCCTTGAGGAAGCTGCTGAATTGATCATCAATGACCCACCCACACCTCAACAGGTACAACAAGTGACCGGCAGACCGCCAGTAGTCGAATGCCCGGCTTTTACGTATCGGTATGTAGTGCGCGAGGTTATGGCAGTGCATGGTCTATCCGAAGGACTTGCTATGATCCACGTAGACGACTACATAAGCCAATGGACAGGACTGGAGGGAAGCATGCCAGATACGCACAAGAAATATATGGGTGTAATAATAAATATTGTATATTGACTCGGAAGAAAGGTATAAAATAACCTAGAATAATTCCACAACACCAGAAAGACCCCTCACACTGAACGAGACTAAACTACAAGCATGAAGACTACTCTATACACGGCGATCGCAGTAATCCTGGGCCTGATCCTAGCTTTAGCAGGCTGGCGCTATGGATTTACACCCAATGAGGACAAAGAAAGGCAACCAGAGAGCCCATTAACATCTGACGGAGAAGAACCAGAGGTGGTTCATAGGAATATGGAGGATCGAGAGAGATCAAGCTCTCAGGAATCGCTGGGGGACTGGTATCTACCCAAGAACCAAGGGAGGAAGCCAACGGGCAGGCAATTCTATGCATCCTGCAACCTTTCTCACCCCTACTAACTCAACGGAAGGAGGAAGAGGAGTAACATCCCCTTTATTGCCTTTCCGGGGGCAGGAAAAGGTACGGATCCGAAATTGGCTGTCCCAGAATGGCAATCGCTGATAGCCGAGACTATGTACACAGCCGATCGATAAATTCCTGGACTCTGTGCGCAGATCCCAATGTACTCTAGCGTTAAAGTAAACAAAACCAAGGATAAGGTAGAGACAAGGAGTGTCTCATCGGCCCAGAAACAATTGAGTAGCAATCGAGGGATTCGGTCCACGATGTGTGGGGGGTAGATCGTAGCATGAGTAAGACACAAAGAATCGATCAATGAGGGCGCAAGATCCCAAATAAATTGAAAACCTGAAGATGACTTGCCAGTGAGACAAGCCAGGAAGTCGGCAGGGAGAGGAGTCATGGGAAAATCGGAGAACCCCAGAGACGGCAGCGATCTAAGATCGGAGTGCGTGCCCAAAGGGAAACGCCAAAAGAGGATTTGGTTCAAGGGAACAGCCAGGAGAATTGAGACGTTGCAAGTGGGGAGAATGGCTGAAGGCTGCAGGGGACCTCTGAACCTAACCAGACCACCCTCACACACACACACAGGTAACGAAGGGGGAGGAGCGAAACCGCAGCGTTGACAGACTCACTGGCGGACCTTCCTACTAGGTCCGAAAAACTAAACTTCCATCAAAAACCAACTAGACTCCCTGGTGGACCTTCCCTAGGGCCGAACAAGGTGTCCTGCCTTCTCAACGTCGCCCTAAACCTAACTGAACTCGTTCACACGCTCCCAGACGCGGTACTGTCGGACTGGCACTAAAGCGGGAAGGAGGAGAAGATCTCTTTTCATACTAGATACATGCTTGTATATAACCAAAGCTAATGTCCAAGCAATCTGACGGTGTTAGAGACGGACAGAAATGGACAGAACAACATAGAACAAAGAAAACAACAGAAAACATGATAAATATATGGGCGCGGCCACACAATCGATAGAATTCGACGATCTCCACAACGGCTGCACCAAATCTCTCGATGCTGGACTTGTTAGACTCGTCTTGACGGTAGCTTTCTAACGATATAAAATGCGTCTGGATCGGAGAAGAACTGGGGGAGATATGGTGAAAATACTATAGAAGCGGCCTGATATGGCTGTAACCTGGTCCAGAAAAATATCAAAAAATACAGAGATGATGGGGGAAGTGCAACGGGCTTTGGGGGGCTGGGGGATTGTGTGTTGGGTCCCAGGTAGCATCTGTAGACCATTATATGGTGGTGTTTTGGTACTACCGGCTCATCCCTCCCACAACGTTGAGCAATGATATTGAAGACCAAAGCAGAGCAGATATCAGAAAGGTCAAGCAGAGAGGAACAGGGAAGTGGAACGGAGAAACGAGGCTGCCGATGGACTGCCTCACGGTCATTGGAAAGATTGAGGGATAAGACACGATCCACGAAGGGAAAGCTCACCGATGGAGGATGGAGTATACAGAAGCAAATATATATATAAATCAGAGGAGGACAAAGACAGCTTAGCTAGAGTCCTGCCCCCTCAGAATAATCTGAACTAGCTTATATCTGAATATGTCTACTGTCCAGACCGCCAAATCGCCAGTCTCTCTAGTCAAGTGAGGTCAGATGGAAGGTTGGATTCCGAATCACGTTGTAGCAGCAGAAGCAATCACAACTTTGGGAAAGGTGGCAATCCCGGAAACAGATGAAATGTCTACTAGTGCTGATAGCCATGGGTCGGACTCTGAGCTTGAATACCTGATTGAAAGGGTGAGGAACAACCTCAACCAGCGACAAACAGCGGACAGGGAATTATTGGAAAGGACGGGGGGAATTCTGGAAGAGTCCCGCCAACAATCTGATAGTAAGCACGTGAAGACAAAGACAGAGGAAGTTAAGATAACCCAGATAGCCACCGTAGATACGGATTCAGAAGATTTACAGGACGCGGAATTACAGTATCCCGAAAGTAGTATTGCAGAATATGCATATAACTGGACAGATCTACCCATCAACCAAGTGGCGTTGCAAGCGGGAATCGGCTATGGGACCAGAAAACAGAGGGTAGCACTCCAGCTCACTCCCCCAGAACAAGATCTTTTTTTGAGCACACTGCAAATGTTTGTTATTTAATGGAGGTACGAGATTAAATTAGGCTTGTGTGCAATCGGACTAAATGCACTCTTTGTTTCTCTTTTCGCGCGTGGCATATTTCCCGGTGGTGCTTTATCTTATGCGCCGTACCCGCTGTCGGCCTTACGCATACTGTGCCTTCCGAGGTTACAGTCATGCCGATTCAGGTTAATTGCCGCTGCATTCCGGGGTCGATTTCTCCGGAAGATCTCGTACGTGTGTTTCGTCCGCTTATGCTTCAGGGCTCTGGCGCCGCCCTCTTATTCCTTATCCTCTGCTGAAGGCGTTATCTTTCTTAATCTTGTTCTTTTGGCCTGTATGCTGTTTTTGACGAAGTCTTTCCTTGGACTTCCTTGCTTCCGGTAAGCCTTTCGGTCTCGCCGAGGGGGAGGTGTTGTGACCTTCGGTTACTCTCGGTGGGTGGGATCCCGATTGCTTACTCAGGTTTTTCTAGGTTTCCTTTTTTCGGTTGTTTCCTTGTTCTCTGTAACCTCTGTTTTTCCCCTCGTTGTCCTCGTTTTTGCGTAACCCTCCTCCTTCCCCGATCTTCTGCGCCTGGTTCAATTACGAACCCAATTACGAACCGGACAGGGCAATACTCTCAACTACCAAAGATGCTAGCTGCTGATGGGGAACACCAATCGAGACACGAGAGCACATCCTTATGGAGTGCCCTCTATACGACGAAAAGTAGCGACTCACCTGAATATGGTTTGGGCTTCATTCGGACAGAGGACGAGATGGAACTTATCTAATCGGTCTGGATCAGCGGTGTAGTGGACCTGGCCCGCAGTGGGCCAGCAGTGAATGCGATTGCACAGGACAGACACGGCGGCCCGTAGTTACAAGCTACAAACGATGTTGAACCAATCCAGCGCAAACACTTATCGCCAAGTGCTAAATGCAAACAAAAGAAAAACAGATACAAGGGCAATCAATGGTACAGCAGGAGGCGATGGGGACGGGGGTGGGATGCGTGAAAAGACCAAGGCAGAACTAAGAATGAGAGCTAAGGAACAAACAAGGCCAAGCGCCTTAGTGAAGAAGTGAATGGTTCGCAACAGCGAAAGACCCACAAGATAGTGCGTGATGGATCGGTTGAGGATGCAATGTAATTTCGCAGCTGCAGAGACTAGTACAGTGCTGCCTACTCAGCATGCGTAAGTTACAGGGCAACTTACCAGTTGGCCAAACCAAAGAACGAGTGCAAGGACAGGTCCGGAGGATGGGGTAGCGCGAGGTCCCATCCATTGGAGCGACTTAAATCCTGCCCAGAATCTGGAACCCAGGATTAAGTTAGGACCCGGATAGGTTTTCGTCCCTCTTGCCCCCTCGGTGCCGCAACAGCACAGGACACGGGGCCATCTCCAGAGTGGGACACGATTAGACACGTGAAAAAATATTAAACAAAGATCTATTATCCTGAGAGGCAAGTGATCACAGAATGTGACACAATTGTGTGTCACATTACATTCTTTTCACAGTTTTTTCCCACCCTTGCTGCTGCAACCCAAATAGCCTCACCACAACCCAATTAGCCTCACTGCAACCTAACCAAATAACCAAATACAATGCAAATGACTACAGGAGTGCAAGTTCGGCATAAACATGATCTCCTCCTGAGGTTCTGACAGGTCTTGTGTGTAGGAGCAGACCCTTTGTTCCCCAGCAGATCGAGCACATGCTGGCATGGATTGCTGTGCATGTACCCTGCCATGCCAAAGGGAATGCCTGGACTAGCAGGACTGCACCATCTCTTTTTCGACGCATGTGTTCTGATGTGCGTGCTGCATTCTATTCTGTGACCAATAACCTGAACCCCCCCATAGCCAAAAGAGCTTGATTGGACAGCGGAACATCCTCCTTCGTCATGGCACAATCATTTCAAGAAGCATTTTGACCAACTAAATCCTAGGGTTGACAAGCTGGTGATGCTAATGGGAGAGGAGACAGCCCCAATCGTCACTGCAGAGGAAATGGTATTAAAGAGGAAATACCAAAAAGAAAAGCAACCACAGTCTCGTCGGCTTTCTCCCCCCAATAAGCAGAGAAAGCTAAACCATGGTCAGGCAGGCTCTTCTAAAGGAAAGCACGCATTATATGGGGGAGAGGGTCGCTCTGGCCCAAGTCTTTATGGTCCTTTAGGTGAAGATGATAACAACGAGAGTGATGGTGGGGATAACAGCGATGAGTATTTCTCACCAAGGTAAGTTTTCGCATCTATTGCTGGGCTTTTTAAAGGATCAAATAATGACAATAGTGGTGATGATTCCGATGGATCGTCAATGTAAGTTGGGCAGTAGCCAAAGTACCATGCATTAGCCTTGCTCATCTGAAACCACAGTCCTGAGGATGAGCCTGAACAAGGCAGTCCGCAACGAAACCATCCTATGTGAGTTCCGGGTAATAAATACCTATAGAAATGACTGACTTTATGATGTGGCAGGGATCTTAACCAGAGGTTGATGGCCACGATAAGTTGCCCACGGTAAATTTATTTGGCTATTTATTCACATCTCCATGCTCATCTTTCACAGGGTTCATCCACTGAGAGTGCTTCCTTCTGATTCCGAAGGTAAGCCTTCCACAGTTTCCAAGACCAAACTGAGGGTTGAGTTCAACAGGTGAAGCAGAAGGGATTGATGAGGACCTGGGATATATTACTAGTGGGAGTGAAGAGATATAAATTCAACTCCTGCCTGCCTCTTTGGTCATGTTTCCTGTGCCCTGTACTTTATGTTGACAGGCTGGCATCACTCACTGCCACCAATTTCATTTGGGCTTCCCGCTTGGACCGTGCCCTGATTAGGCACCAAAATTCGATGTCTAATCAGGGCTAACAAGTGTTGGCAACGGCCACAAAGGGCCCAGGTGAAATTACCCGCATGCGCGCGACCCGCAACCCATGCTCGTACATACAAAGACGAAAAAGAAAACAGACGAAGGTTAATGGGAGTGACGATAAGAGCCAAGTCGGAAGTAGTGAAACATAAAAAACAAAATACAACACAGAGCTAATGTACAAACACAATGTAAAACGATGTACAAGAAAAAGAGGGGATAGTGTACCAAAAGGAGGAGTGTCGGGGAGGAGGTGGGAGACAAGAAAAGGCCGAATGCTGAGGCAAACGGGAGTGAAGTCACACCGCGGAAAGGTGTTGGCAGTAGCAAGTTCAGGGAGGTCTCGTGAAATGGAGACATTAAACAACAATTAAATTGCAGTTTAATTTCACAGGACTGATCCAGAAGGGGCACATGCAACTGTGTAAGGAGTATTCAATGGTAGTGTCTGCCCAGAGCGTGTAGCGTGTGTAGAGCCTAGTTCCCAGACCGTTGTGGTGCCAAAGGCTAAAGAGCCTACTAGTACCCTCCACGCTACTTTATATACTTATGTACAAGTTTATGCCAGAATCGGCAAATACATGTGGCTTGGCATCACATGTTTAAAATAATTTTGTTTTCTGTTCAGGGCCAAAACTCACCACAACTCTTCAACCACCAAGTTTCTCCATTCTCTTCACTCAAACCCACCAGAAATGCCAGGAGCCACAGTGGTTGATGTCATCCTTAGGTTGTGGCACGATAGCCCAAAAGGGGCTATTGGGAAGTCCCCTTTCACCGTAAAGAAATTCTTAGTTGCCATTGGGTACAAGGATGCAGAGGCCTGGAAAGGGGATGTTGATTGGGACTTTGATTTCTGGGCACTACAAAATCCACCACTACTCCTTTGTGAGGATCCAGAAGGGAACTTGAAAATGTGGCAAAGTCTGCAGTCATTTGTAGCAGCACTTTGCAAGTGTGGCACTCAGGGGCGCAAGAAGGGCAAGGGCAAGGCAGCTCAGGAAGAGCCAGCAACATTGACAGCCATCAAAGCCTTTGCCAAACAACGGACAAATGATGGCTACTCCCAGGGTCGCAGCGCTTTTGGCAGTCTTATCCGCATCAAGTGGTATAAGGAGAATCGGATCCTGAAACAACTCATCAATGAAACAAAGATAGCCAAGTGCTATCCTTTCACAGAATTGATGAGAGACCCAGGTCTTCTAAGCTCGGATCTTCGACTATTACCATCGCTAGAGTCTGAGGTCAGCCAAATTGCGGCTGAGGTTTTGCTGGGGGATGCGGCTTTCAGACCAGGTGCTCGAGTGGATATCCACACCGAGTACCAGTCAGGAATCAGCCTTCCGGTCTCCAACTTATTCTGGTACAATCATTGCCGGAAGAAGCTTAAAAATAAGGTGCAAGCATTTAATGCTGCCAAGGATGGGCTGGACCCTCTTCTGAATGGTGTGTCTTCTCTGGGCCTCATTATAAATATTGCCTAATCCCTCTAAAGGCCTCCAGGGCACGCTTACTCCTGAAGCTATGGGTGGTCTAAGCAAGGCTTACCTCAGATACGCAGCCATATCAGAGCAATTCCAAGAGGATACTGTTGTTCTTGCTCATCGGGAGTCAGTAGAGGTGCGGCTAAAAAGTCTGGAATCCACGCTCCCCCTGCCCATGGACAAGGTGGCAGGAAATTTGGCCTCGAACGGTATGTCAACCTAACACTGTGTCTTACTTCACTGAACATGAATGTTTCCAGGGTTTTCAAAGCTGACAGTCAGCAATATGGAGTCATTGAACACTCAAGAAGCAATACAGTCCATGAAATTAGAAGTTCATGAATGGCTTGAGCGTCTTGAGCATATGTCAGAGTTAACTGAGCGGTTCGAGATTCCAGAGGTCCAGGAAGATATGGGGGAATGGGGAGAGAACCCACTGGGAACGGGTGATATTGGTGTAGAGGCTTGGAAGGACAAGTCCAAAGAATGGCTTCGCCAGAGCCTTGGTATGTCTGCCTCATTTGGCTTATACGGACCTTGACTCATACCTGTCTCTAGGTTGGGGAAATTCAGATGGGCCTTACATAGAATCTCTGGGGTCTATGTTGGAGCGGGGAGAAGGAGCGAAGGGGCAGTGGGAACAAGCCTGTGCTGCTTCTAGGCAAGGAGGGGCACTCCCAGAGGGATTCTATGCCCAGGAGGCCATGTGGCACCAGCTGGTTGCTGTAGTGGCCATTATTCATGGGTTTTTCACGATGGAATCTGCTGACCCAGAGCCATCCAGCCTAGAGGGCATGGCCGTTATCGATGAGGTTGGGTTGGGCAAGACATTAGAGGTCATTCTGACAATTGCCTTCCTCATGGGGCTTGTCGATGGGAGAAGAGCAAAAAAGGCAGACCCTCCAATTCTTGGTTTGGCCTTCCATTGAGAGGCTGTTCATCTACTAATCACTCAGCACAGGTAGTAGGCCATATCTTTCTGGTCATAAGGAGGTGCCAGCCTTGCCTCACCTCATCATAGTCCCCAACACATTGATCCCTCAGTGGAAGAACTCTCTTGCATGCTGGTTAAGGGCAGGAAGTGCAGATGTATTGGTATACGCTGAGGGAAAACGACCAAGGAAGGAGTTTTGGGAACCCAATGGGCCGTATGAGAGCTCATTGTTCAAAAAGTCAGGGGAACTACACCGCATCGTCATTCTGGCTTCAAGAGAGGTAATTGACTATGTTGTACTGGATGCAAGATACTTAATCTTCCCCACTTTAGGCGATTAGCCAGGACCAACGCATCTTCACTGGTCAGGATAAGGGCCTGAAGGGTCGTCAGTCTGTGCATACTCCCTGGAAACCCATGCCACCCACTCCCAGGCCTACATGTCCCAACCTCATTCAGAATGTCGAGTTTCTAAGCGTATGGGTGGATGAAGCCCATCTCTATCGGAACAACATCACCCCCCTCATAACGATTGCCAGGTCCTGCACAATGTTGGTCGCACTCACAGCCACCCCATTGTTCACTGGCCATAGGGATCTTCTGTCCATGGGCCATATCCTCAATTTCAAGGGCCTATGTTCGCCAGCAGCTATGGAGAAGCACAAGACATTTTCCAGCGGCATAGAAAAGGCCCGCACTGCCCACCGTGCCACATTGATCGATGGTGAACAAGGCTCTGAGGAGAGTGCGAGCGAGGAGCTCAAGAATTTGATCAATTCACAGCTGGAGCCGATTTCCTGGTTGAGGAGTTTCTTCAAAGGCCGCACCATTAGACGAACTGGGGATTCTAAGGACTTTGAGGGGAAACCAATAATTGGCCTGTGTGCTCACAAGTGCTTGGTGGTGACCATCAAATTATCTGATACTGAGATGGAATTGCTTGAGGCAGCACACAAGGATTGCAAAGAGGAGGGAAGGTCAGTCACCTCTTTTTCAATGAGTACATACATGGTGTTAACACTCTGCCTAGACGGGACGGCACAGTTTTCGACCCTTGGGTGAGTCAATAACTTGGTCAGCTCCATCCTGCCTAACCTCATGTTCCTAGGCTTTCTATTCAGGACCACGGCAGGAGAACCTGTCTCCAGGACTGGAAAAGAACTGCCGATCCTTTGACTCTCAAGAAGACTTCAATGAGAAGAGTGGGACGAAACTCAAGACTCTCATAAAGTTGATTTCATTCTTTGTCCAGTATGGGAATGCTGTGGACCCAGTCGTGGATGCAAAGGGGACATTGTGCAATGAGCCTTCTTCATTGAATACCTCGAATGGCTCATCAGTTTTGGTGTATTGCAACTGGCTACGACAAGTCGACTTGATCCGCTCAGCATTAAGGGTCAACAATGTGAACTCTGAATCTGCCACCTCCAACGACAGCGTTCATGTCCGAAACAAAACTCTTATGGCTTTCAGTTTGAAAAAGGATCGTCATGGAAGTCCTTGTGATGTGTTGATCATCAGTGGTGTGGGGACAACAGGACTAAACATCACAGCTGCCAATGTGGTGATTTTTGCTGTATGCTTCTTCTCCCACTTTATGATGTTCAATTCTGATTGTGACTGATAGGATCAACTTTGGAGTTCTCAAGATGAGCGCCAGGTCATAGGACGTGTTCAGCGCAAGGGACAAACCAAAGAGGTGACAGTAGTGTGGCTCCTTGCAGACGGCACGACCGATACTTTATTGTATCAGTTTGCTCAGGGGAAGGCAAGGCAAAGTGAAGCCTTCCTTTCGAAAGCAAAAGGCATGTGCTGGTCCAAATCAACCAATTATTCTACATTAATTACGTTTGAAACAGCGTTTTTGGGGAGTGGCAGTGAAGAAAGTGGTGATGATGAGACAGACAATGAGCTGGAGAAACCTCCTGCTACACAGGCCAAACCCAAACTTCCATCCAAGCGAAAACAGGCAGACAGCACCGCTGCCGGCCAAAGGAAGAAGCAGAAGAAAAAAGGAGGCCCGACAGAAACAGCAACGAGTTCGCTCAATGAACCTTCTCTCCCCAGTGTTGGTGTGGAGGCTCCTTCACCTACTTCAAGGCAGAGGGATTTAGATACTACATCTATGGACAATGAGGCACTGGATCTGTTTGGCAATGCAGAGGATTCCCACACATTCACGCCGAATAGAGCAGCTTCCGAATATCCTGATGGGACTGCATCCTCAGTCACTGGTCATCTATCCCCTGTGTCATCTCACCCAAATTCCCCTGGCCCCTTCATTTCTCCAGATTCGCCAACTCCTCTAGCATCGGGAAGACCGGCCTTACATTCATCACAACCTAGTAACTCATCTTCCTCACTCCAAACTAGGTATTCATCAGCACCCACTGGTTCCTCCTCACTCCGGCCCACAATACGTAGGCTTCAGGCCTTACCTCCAGACAGTGATGAGGATGACGAGCTGATCCCCTCCGCATATGTCCCACTGTAAATTATTTCCCTCTGTTAAACTTAGTAATATTGCCCAACCAGAACCGTGAGGTACTGGTTCAACAGGGCCAATTGTTTGTTTTTCTATTTACTCAGAATTCACCAGGTGGAGTCTTGGCTCATGACCCGTTATGATCTGAGCCAGAGTCATAGTTAGATATCGCGCATGGAGTGTGCATTATTCTTCTTTATTCCTTGTTGTACACAATGTAAAACAACTGTATTTACACATGTGTGGCTTGGGCTGGGGTAAAGGGTTCTACTGTTACGGTTAAGCCGTAACACCGGCAGGCTTGTATGGAGCTTATGGACTCAAGCATACATATTATTTGTGTCTTGCCCATTTCCTGTATTTCGCCCACCTTAATAGAGTCGGAGATAAAAAACATTCTTTGATTCGCTCCCAGAAGGCCTGGTGCGTTTCTTTCAGCATGACGTGTATTTAAAACAACCTACAGTTTTTCACCCCCGAATGGTTTTCACCCCTCAATGGCTATTGCCGTTTTCAAAATTCCTGGCAAACCCGGCAATTCGAAAATCGTGCAATAACTTTTGGCCTGTAACTCCGTGAAAACTCGATGAAGAAATTTTATGATTCCACTTGCACTCTGAAGCGCCGAAGTAGGGAATCCTAACGATACCAAAGTTGATGCGTAACTGTAACTCAAAGGTTTGTGGATCATCAATTTTAGCATGGACGATCCATAGACGTTGTTATATCTTTGTAATTACGCATTCCTAAATCATACAAACAACATAGAACGATGCTAGAGTGAACGTATTTCAGGAATTGGGGGGTTGCGTGCAGCTGAATCCTTGCAATGGCTGAATAGTTGAACTGCCATTGTTTGCGATTCGCCAAAGTGAACGGGCCCCTTGGGCCCTCAACCAACTGGAAACAATTGTGATGGGGGACCTGGGGACCACAGGGGCCTCTTAGGGGGCCTAAGCAAGTTTAATAACACTGTCAACCATGTAAAAGTAGATGTGTCAATTCCGAATTATCATAAGTCCGCCATTGGCATATTACATTATCGTGCCTCTCAGTGGCGACACGAGAATTAACTATACAGGACTGTCATAGAATAAAGCTGTTTACACAGTAAGAGTTAAAACAACGAGGAAAAAACAAGGGTTATTATTTACAAAGCCCATATCTTCGCGATTTCGTCTGCTCGCTCGTTACCAACCACACCAGAATGAGCAGGGCACCATTTGACGACGACATCAATACCAATCCTGTTGCCCAACAATCGCCCTACATGTATCCCAAACTCCTGCGAACATTGGGCCTGCCCAACCTGACCCACAACAGTCTCGATAGACCTAACATGATCGGAGAAAATATAGACGTGTTGGAGGCCTTGCGTCAACGTCCTGTCCTTGCACAAACACCTCACCTCCCTTGCTGCAGCGCAAAGGGCCCTCGTCTCAGCGTCGCCTGATCCCACCGGCCCATCCATCGAACCACCTGTCACAACGATTTCATGGCCATTCTGATATATCACGACACTGTAGCCTGTCCTGATTACCCCATTTCGAACAGATTGAGAACCGTCGCAGTAAACGAAAAGATACGACAGGCCAGATTCATTTCGCGCAATGAATTCGCGGTGTTGGGTAACCCACGCTTGTCGGTGCAATGCTCGATGGGCAGGGGAGGGGATGACGACCTCCAGACGATCCATTGGATGCAGATGTGTAGTCTGCATGGGAAGTTACGAAACTGGGGGGATGTTGGCAATGAAAATGAAAAGGATATTGATCTCTCGGCCGCGCAGGTGCAAATGTGAGCTCTTGAAGCCAGAGTTTGAGCCTTGAGTCGCGCAATTGATCGTGAGCGTTCGACAACTTCAACAACGACAACGACAACGACGAACTCCGACGTAAACAATGGTGATGCAAGGAGGGGAGTCACCAACGACGACGACGAGTGGCTGAACACAACTGTTTGGGCTTCAAAGTCGGGCAATCGATCGTGAGCGCTCGACAACTTCGACGGGCATGGCAAATTCAAGCCTGTAGTCATTTCCCCATATTTGCAAGTTTTAACCCATCACCATGCTCGATTTGAAGGTCAAGGATGAAAACGCGACGATGATACTAAAAGGCACTCATAAATATATATGATGATAACACGAAAAAGAGACTAAACCTACACCAGTCACCCTAAGCCCAGGAATTAGTTTTCGGAGGTCACTCCAAAATCTCTCATAACCTCCATCAGACAATCCCCAACGAGAGCGAAGGGAAGCACTGGGGCGTTGGGCTACTGACTCAGGGATTCGTTCGGGGGCGAAGTTTCCCACTTCTCTGGCGTTGACGAACGCTCTTTGACTCTTTGCCTTGGAAGTATCCAAGATACACCGAGCAGGAGCCATCTTTGCAATGATCACATCGGGAATTAACTGTGTCGAGGACCCCTGAGGCTCCAAGATGGCAGTTTCATATTATGCATCGCTGAGCCTATCCAGGAAGTGGTATTTTACAGGGGGGCCATTTTGATCTTCGGACCTCCTTCTGCTGTCACCATGCGCAAAGAGCCCAGGACACGCGAAAACTTGGGGGCCCCATGGGGCACGTGGATCTGACCTCTGGCTGAGCGAGGTGAGGATTCAGTGACAATCTTCTGGCATCCCAAACGGTCCAATTGATGGATTGGCGGCCATGAATGTCTCAACAGTCGCTGACACATCATTTGGATCAGTGGCTTCGGGGATAGTAATGCATTGAATTAGGGTCAGGAACATACTGAAGGGATAGGGGCACCTATGTTGTTCTTCGCAGCGCCAGTGAAGTGTCTGGTATAGTAAGCAAGCTTTTGAGACAAAACATCGAAGGAGGTAGGTGGTAACCTTGATTCAAGAGGGTGTCAAATGGTTATTGATAGACAGGTCAATATAACGAACACCTCAACCCGAGGGTGAATGAGTTTCAGTCGATTACGTTTCTCCATCAATGGGGAGAATTCCAATAACAGAAAGACGACTTTCAGACTTCCAGGTTGTGAGGCACAGTGGGACTTGAGAAGCGCTTCATGAACAAAGTGCAACAAGTTCTGAGCGAATGTGGCCAAAATGTGGCAGCTTGTCAGGACTTCTGGGAAGGGCATAGCCACAATCCAAACCACGTGGTGTTCAACAACCATAGCGTCCCCTTTACCTTCTTCTGCACTGTCTCTTGTATCGTCGCTGTCAAGAGGTCGCCGTCTCTACAGGCATCAGGAAACTCACGAATGAGTGTTGTGAGATTGTGGCAAGGATGCTTGCTCTGCAGCTCCGTCCGGACGAGATAGCTGTTCTCGTTGGTGTGAGCGTGCGGTCTGTTTATCGCATCCGAGCAGTTTGTGAAGAGAATGGAGGGGCATACAAGATATCAAAGCCGCCTTCTAGAGCTGGTGGACCTGCTTTGATTTTAGAGGATGACGTGAATGTGCGTGTCATTTGCATCAGTTAGGAATCAACATATCTCTACCTTAGTACCTCCTTGGGCTTTTATCCACTCTATAGAAGGAGGGGGCAATAGGCTATTGCCGCTGCACCCTCGGGATTTTCCGGGCTTGAAAAAAAGAGAAAAATCACACCTTTCTAACGGTACCAATCATTTGAAATTTGGTTCGGCCGTTGAAAAGTTATAAGCGTGGACATTTCTGCACCCTGCACCCTTGACCTGAAGCCTCGATGTTTTCTCAGTCAGTTTTGAGAATTATGGGCGGCAATAGGCATTCCAGATAGCTGTAGGCGAGATCTACAAGATGAAAAAAAGAGCATGTGAATAGCTGCTCTGGGTAAGGAGATATGGGGAAAATAAAATTTCAAGGAAAAAAATAATTAATAAATTGATAAGTGGATGAAAGAAATAGGGAAAAATGCGGGGTGTTTTGGAGTGGAATATGGTGAGCAGCTAGAATGGGAAAATATTTTATTCGTAATTCTTATGGGAATTCTTTTGTACAGGGTGCAGAGGGTGCAAGTGAGGGTGCAATGGAAATAAAAAGTGAAATATCTAGGTGAAGAAAATAGATATAAATATGGGGTCTTTTTCAGTGTGATATATTTAGGAGGGAGAATGGAATGGAAATTTTTAATATTTTCTTTTGGAGAATAAATTTCGAGGGTGCAGGAGGGTGCAGTGAGGCTGCAAGTTGAATTAAAAGTGGAATAACTTTTGACTGGATGGATGAAAATTGAAATGGTTGATAGAGTTAGGAAGGTGTGATTTTTGTGAAATATTGAAAAGCAAAAACAGAGATGTGGCTGTGCACTTTTTGCACAGCCACATGGGAAATTTTTTGATAGGAAGAAAGTGGAAGGTGAGAAAGGAGAGCTGCAAAGGTTAGTAGAACTGAAGTTGAGAAAAGGGCACAACAAAACAACAAGACAACAATGCACGACCAGACAACTAGACAAGGGAAGAAGCAAAAATGCAAAAGGAAATCTATAGAAGAACAAAAGGCTTTTGCTGCTGCACCCTTGGGACTTTCCAGGCTTGAAAAAAAGAAAAAAATCACACCTTTCTAATGGTACCAATCATTTGAAATTTGGGCACTGACATTTCTGCACCCTGCACCCTTGACATGAAGCCTTGATGTTTTCTCGGTCAGTTTTGAGAATTATTGGTGGCAATAGGCATTCCAGATAGCTGTAGGCGAGATCGACAAGATAGAAAAAAGAGCATGTGAATAGCTGCTCTGGGTAAGGAGCTATGGGAAAAATGGGATTTGGGGGAAAAAAATAATAGATAATTTGATAAGTGGATGACAAAAATAGGGAAAAATGCAGGGTGTTCTGGAGTGGAATATGGTGAGGAGATAGAATGAGGAGATATTTTATTTGGAATTTTTTGGCAAAGTTTTTTTTTGAGGGTACAAGAGGGTGCAGAGGGTGCAAGTGAGGGTGCAAGTGAAATTAAAAGTGAAATATCTAAGTGAAAAAAATAGATATAAATATGGGGTCTGTTTTAGAGTGATATATTTAGCAGAGAGAATGGAATAGAATTTTTTAAATATTTCTTTTTGGAGAACAATCTTTGAGGGTGCAACAGGGTGCAAGTGAAATTAAAAATGAAATATCTCTGTGGAAAAAATACAAAAAAAAGTGGGAATTTCTGCCCTGGCCTATGATTAATTTGTGAAATGTGGTAGCATTTATTGTGAATTTTTTGGAAGGAAAAAAATCTTAGGGTGCAGAAGGTGCAGAGGACAGTGCAGAGGGTGCAGAAATGTAAAGTGTGATAACTTTTGACTGGATGGATGAAAATTGAAATGGTTGATAGTGTTGAAAGGGTGTGAATTTTGTGAAATTTTTAATAGAAAAAACTGATTGGTGGCTCTGCAGGCTAAACACAGCCACAGAGGATGTAGACAATGAGGCAACCTGAGAACTTGGGAGTGGAGTTGGCAACTACAACCAAGCACAAAGAACCTGACAAGGTGACAACCAGCAAACCACAACCTGCAACATGCAGAGGGTGCAGAAATGTAAAGTGTGATAACTTTCAAGGGATGGATGAAAATTGAAATGCTTGATAGGGTGAGAAAGCTGTGATTTTTGTAATTTTTTTTAGCAAAAGAAAATAAGTGGCTGTGCAGGAATGACACAGCCACTTCCCTGGAGACATACAAATTTGGTACAAAGTTGCAACCTGCCAACCAGACAACTGCAACTGGAGAACTGAGAAAAGGCTGAGGGGTTAAGTTGGGCGAGTAGGGTGAATCTATATAAAGTGGCACAGGGTGTAGATTGGCTCTTTAGCCTATCTATGCCCCATTGAAAATACAGCAACACTCCCTTTTTTTTTTTCTCAATTTCTAAAACATGCAACTAGTCTTTCAACAACCCAACCCAACCCAACCCCAACCCAACAGTTGCCATGCTGTTGCCTTGTTGCATTCTCCAGTTATCTAGTTCCCTAGTTATCTGTTATCCATTGTCATGTTGCCAAGATTGGTTAATGTTGTCCAGTTGTTTAGTTGCCCCACCAGTTTTCATTATCTAGATACCATTTTGCCCTGCTGCTAGGTTGTCTAGTTGAGTTGTCCAGTTGTCCAACTTGCTGTATGAAATTTTAATTTCTCCAACCTCAGTGGCTGTGTTTTCCTGGACAGCCACCTATATTTCTTCATTTCCTAAAAAAAATTCACAAAAATCACACCTTTCTAACCCTACCAACCCCTTCAAAAGTTACCAAGTACATTGTATATATAGATGGGGTCCAGAGTCAAAAGGAACAAGGGTAAGGGAACTAGAAGGGGGAACAACACCAAGGGTCAAGGGTTTGACTCAATGATGTTTCCCAAAGGAGGTATGAAGGGGATGGGAGTCAATGGCTAGCTGACTGAATAGAAAGAAGCAGCAGCCCACATAGGAATGAGGGACAATAGCAGAATTGAATGGGACAATACAGTAAGAACTACAAAAGTCTGGAAAGTCCAAACTTGGAAGTGAAACTCCAGAATATTGGCAAAGGTGAATAAATTAGCTAACCAATACAATGGACATAAGCAGAGGTTGGGTCGAAGTCTGAGGTCAGAGCTAAGACTGGAATTCTGGAGCAGAGGTCTGGAGTTGGGAGCATAGATGTTGTGTACTCATCTGGAAGGTGCCATGGTTGAGGTCGGACCCGGAATGGTCTGGAGTTGGACCAAAGGTGGTGTTGGAGCTGGAGGTGGGATAAGGGTGACAAAAGGGAAATGGGGCTCTGGAGTTGGTTTCAGAGTTCTGGGCCCAGATGGAGGTCAGGATTGTATGGATATGACAGCACTTACATTTCTGCACCCTTGCACCCTGCAACCTAAATTTTTTCCCTCCAAAAACCACATTCCACACACTGAGCAAGTCCACAGCAAAAAGTCCTGCTTTTCTTTTCTATTTTCCTCATTCACTTATTCCATTATTAATTTCACTTGCACCCTCTTGCACCCTCAAAAAATTTTTTTCAAAGAATTAGTTAAAAAATACTTTTCCATTTTCTATTCTATTCATATGCCACTGAAAAAGACTGACTATTTATATCTATTTTTTTCCCAGAGATATTTCATTTTTAGTTTCACTTGCACCCACCCCTCCCTAAAAAAAACTCAATTAAAGTTTCTCAATAAACTATTTCCCCACTCTATGCTAAACATATCCCACTCCAAAAAACCCCACATTTCTACCTATTTTTTTCATTCACTTATTCAATTTATAGCTATACCAATGTAATAACTAAGCAAAGTAGTCCAATGCTATTATGGCATTCCTTTGAAGTTTGAAGAGTTCAAATGTAGCAATCATTGAACTATAAAGCAATAAATATAAACAGACAATATGTCAAGCATGCCAAAATTCAAGCAAAAAGAATGGGATTGAAGGTACATTTGAAACTTGTCTTTCCAAGAATGTGCCCTGTTGCTTTGGTCCAATCAACTTTATCATTAGGGGGTAATTGTTTGTATTTAGTCTCCCAAATACTGTGGGACAAACTTCCCTGAATGCCTTCAATCTCATGCTATACATGTAGATACACAAGACTTGGGGTCTTTACCAATCTGAGTATGAACACTGAGGGACAGAAAAGAGTACTAACACAAATAGCTAGAAATCTGAAATACCATAGCATGGCAATTACAGCCCCTCTGATGATGGAGAATGATGGAGAGTGGTGGTGCTTGGCTCAAACATGGTTCAATCATTTAATTACCCAACACAATACCATTATTCAGTTAATTCTAGTACAGTTTACAACCTAAGGATAATATGTTTTGAGGGTGAGGATGGTGTGGCCAGTATTGAGACAAATGTTGCTTATTGTAAGTGTCACCAGGCTCTAACCTGGTTTGCCAACCCCCACTTAAGAGCAACCTCACAAATGCCCAAACATAAATAGGAAAATACCTTTGCATGAAGATCCCAGATGTGGTTCCTCATTGAGTCTGAAAAAAGTCCAGCCAGTAAACAAAATAGCAAAGCAACTCACTGGGCATTCACCATCGACTCCTCCCACTCTATGGACACCCAACACAAACAATGACAGTGGATCTCCAAGGCTGAAAACACTGTGTGGTACCATGCACAAATTGCTACCAGGGAGTGCCACAACCCCTGCAACACCTGTAAAGGCAAGGACCACTCAACCTACCAATGCCCACTTACCAAAACCTACCATTCTGGACCAAAATCTACCCCCAAAAAACCTGATTGGAATGAGTACTGTCAGTAACAACCCCACAGTGGATGGGGATCACTACACAATGCAAGAAATGCAATGCCACATGCTGGTCCAAGCCACAACAGAGGAAGATCTGAGAGGCAACACCTACCCCAGAGGAAAGGGAGCTCACCAACCCCAACCCCAAGCCTAAAAACCTCTGTCTTAACTAGTGCCCAAATCAAATCCCCTTACATGCTCAGAGGGCTGTAAGTGTTACCCTAAGGACACAGTCAAGTCCCTAAAACTGACAGCCTTACAACCTGACCCAAAGTCATCACTGGTTCCACAACCCCAATCTAACCATGTGGGAAGTGTGGTACTGCTGGAACCAGCCAGTAGTGCCAGCCAGCATACCAGCCTAAAACAGCTAGGCCCTCCCCCACTCAAGCCAGGGGATGGGGATGTTGCAAATGCAATCCTGCCCACCCCTGTGCCTTGTCCATGGCATGGTTGAGTAAAATGCAAGCCATGGAAGATCCTGCTTGCACTGAGCTGACCAAACACACTACAATAAACCTGAACCATACACCCCTAAGACTCAGAGGTGGGAACAACAACCCCCCTAGGGTTGGCTGCATTAAGCTAAGTGCCCTAAACTTGAAGGGAGCAAACAGTCAACAAACACAAAATGAAAAAAGAGAAAATAGTGATAATGTACACTTCTGAAACACACACAGACCCCACTCTGGAAAGTGCCCTCAAGCACATACCTTCCACCTCCAACACTCCTATGACCCAAACCATACAAGAGTATCGATAAAAGCATAAACCTTGTCCCTGGATGTGCAACCTCAGCAACCAATAAAGAAAAATCCCAGTCAGAACCCAAGAATACAGGGACAAACACCCAACTCCTAAATTGTAACAACCCTAAAAGAGTCAATGACTTGATTCAAATCATAAAAGATGGTGAAACAACATGATACCTCTGCACCCAAAAACTTGAACCATTGCCAAACATCATAGCAAAATAAAAAAAACCAGCTAAATACCTGGAAAAAATCCTACCCTACCCTCAAACAAAGAAGTAATAATCCAAATGGTGATAGGCAGAATGACCCAATTCCATACCATTGCTCAAGGCAAGCCAAAACAAACAAATCAAAAATGAACTAAACAAAATCTCATGAGAATCTATGGGACTCAGAAGCCCCCCCCCCATGATAAACTCAGACATTATGAGCAATCCCATTGAAGAAGGTGGTAGAAACATACTCAACTTAACCCAATGCAACAAAGCAATAAACATTATGAAACTAAAAAAACTCCTCACAATAGACCACTGGCAAGCACAGCAGTGGAACCTTAATCATAGCATCCCTCCTGAGAGACACCCTGAACAAAGAGAAAAATGACCCAAGTATCATAGATATATTCACCCAGAGCATCTTCTACAAATCAAAAGGTACAAGTAAACTCCTCACTAATGAACTAAGAACTATCCTAAACACTGGAGCTAAATACAACCTGACTCTTGATGCCCCACCACATAGGATGAAACAACCAAGAGAGAAGTGCCTTGGTAAAATGCCTCTGAACAACCCACAAATGCAATGAACTGGTGCAGGGCAATAGCCCTGAACCCCAAGCCACATGTAATTAAGATACATATAGTCACGTGGGTAAGTGGGAACCTCTGGGTAACTGCTTACACACTACTGTAAAATACACACCCTTGTATCACTTACAGCTCTGTGTGCTGAGCTACCCTGAGACCTCACACTTTTTTAAGTGTATGAGGTGTGTTTTACAACACAACCCACAAAAACTTAACATCAATCTTAACATCTGACTCGGTAGCACCAATGGCACCTAAACACACCTGCAAGGGCAAGGTTGCGTCCGCAGCGACACTAAAAAGAAACGAGCAGTTCATTAAGAAACTGCAATCTCCCATCATGGGAGATTCGAATCAACAGCCATCGTCAGACGACGACAAGGATCAACATGATCCGGTAAAAGCAACCACCTCAGGGCTGGCCCCTGAAGGTTTTAGAAACTTATGTGGAGTAAGTGCGGGGCCCAATACCCCTAGAACTCCATGACATACCAATCTAACCCAAGCTGGGAAGATCCCTCATCTCCTCAGGAGGTGATCGACTTGCGCAATAAATGCATAAGCACCGAACAATCAGCCCAAAAAGCTGATCGGATAGAGTCGCAGGAAACTCCAGGGCCCAACTATCCCCTGGAGTCCTCCCCCATGTCCCCAAGTCAAGCCCCGAAGGCAGACAAAGGGAAACAAAGGGAAGAGCCTCCGCATCAGCTATCTGAAAAACTACTGGACTTGTTCCAGGTTCCGTCCAAATGGAGGACGGAAAGCGAAGACCAACTTCTTCTCAGGCTGGAAGCCTGAGAAGGCGCAAAAAAACGCCCTGAGAGCAGGATCTCCCAGAGCATGGAAGCTCCAAAAGAACTTCTGCTGTTTACACTACCCCACACCATGCCAGACAAGGCAAGGTTGCCAACCTCGGAGGAGGTCTCTGAGATAATGAAGAGGAGGCAAACTGAAATGAGGGAGTTTGCTGAGGAAGCCTTACGGAAAAGTAAGGAAAAACCAGTGAACAGACCCCTCTATGAAAGGGAAGCACCCTCCACAACGGCCTTGCCTAAACAAAGTGAGCGTGGAGTGTTCACTCCAAGAACCCCTTCTGGAACCCCCAGAAGCGGCAATGTTAACTGGGGAGAGTCACTGCTCGCCCAACCAAACTTCCTCCTGGAAAACCAGGAATCACACATAATAAACGTGATAAACTCAATCCAAAAAAAGATTGAGGAAACAAACCACAATAGTACGGCTCGTCTAATCCAATGCAGCAATCAGATGTCCAGATGAACAACCCAGAGGAAAACCCTCCTCCAGGGCAATAACTCTACCCTTGAGGAAAGGGAAAGTGACACAGTAATACACCATTGAGGTGCCTGTGAAAACACCTTCCCCCAACTCGAGGCCCCACACACAATATTGTATGTGAGGAACTGCAAGTAACAATTGCGGAAATCTCTACTTTGTCAAAAAAACCCACATCCACCACCACTCGTGTGTAAACACCATTTACACACGAACCCTCACAGAACAAGTGAGGAACACCAAAGACATACAACCTTTGGGTCGAAATTCATTTTCGAAAAACTCCATTACTTTCCTCTCTGCGATAGACATGTACAAATCACCCACTTTAAAGTGGTGACAATAAAACACTCATTGATAATTTCAAACTCAATGTAACTCAATTTTATTCTCTTCATCATTAACCTTGTATGCGTTGCAAATGCAATGCAAGGGGGAGAATGTCAGGGCAATAGCCCTGAACCCCAAGCCATATGTAATTAAAGATACATATAGTCACATGGGTAAGTGGTGACCTCCAGGTTAACTGCTTACACACCACCGTAAAATACACACCATTGTATCACTTACAGCTCTGTGTGCTGAGCTACCCACTGAGACCTCACAGTGCCGCATATTTCTGCCCACACATCCACACATGTGCACTCTGACAGACCTCTGCCAGTACCTCTGACCTCGACTCAGACAGAATCCCACCCATCTCTGACACTGTGTGTGTGAACTTTTGCCAACTTGGTGATGAGAGTTAGAGTACGACCTTAGTATTGTTAGAAAGGTTGGAATAAATTTAAATTTATAGTGCTAAGAACGTGAAAAACCATTAAGAAATGAGTGAGATATAAGGACATGAAGTTGGTAACCTGAAGATGTCACTTCTAGAGGTCCCAA
Source organism: Cantharellus anzutake (assembly GCF_015039405.1). NCBI lineage: Eukaryota > Fungi > Basidiomycota > Agaricomycetes > Cantharellales > Hydnaceae > Cantharellus > Cantharellus anzutake. The sequence continues at coordinate 44,444 of NW_024067276.1, forward strand.
GCCTTGAATAAAATTCATAAAAATATGCGATCATTGTGGACGACTTAGTATAACAATAAACAATACCTATGGAGGATTAGGATGCAAGAATACAAATGGGAACAAGGGGAAATGGACAAAAAACCATGAAAAACCACTAAATGTCACTGGATAAAAATAGAATAAATCAGCTGAAAGTCATAGCACAGCTGTATGCACAGTAATGCACAGTCTGAATTCAGAATGACCAAGTCATAGCAAACTTAGGTAAACAAGAAGAATTTGAAATAAAAAACTGTGACAAATGCGGTGCAGTCAAGTTCTAATTAAAACATTAACATAGCTTAGGTGAGGAAGGACAATGAGAATTCTAGGCACAGTCTGACCACAGCTGAGTGCAGTGGAACTACAGTGTGAAAAGTTCATTTTTTATTCAGTTTGGGGAAAATACACTGTAAATAAATCCTGAAAATACGAGGCAGAGTGTGAAAAAGGAAGGCAACCCAAGGAGTATAAAAGGGAGACCCTTTCTGCAACTTTACACCCCCCTTAGAGAAGTAATATTATTTTTCTCAAAAATTTCTGGTTATCACTCCAGTGTGAAAAAGTGAAATACAGTTAAGATTGACACTGTAGTAAAAGGCAGCAATCAGGGAGAGAAATATCAAGTAAATATTTCAACAGGAGAGCTGGTTAACATTCCAGATTTCAAAAGTGTAAACAAAACAGTTATTTTGCTACTGTTAAAACAAGCAATAAAAATAGGACAAATTTAAGAAAAGGCCAAGGAACACTTCAGATACAATCAAACCCATTCATGGAGTAAAATCTTTGAAAATTCACCAAGTAGAAGATTTATTTCAGGTTAAAATTCCAAATTTAACGATCCTACACAAAATTATACCTAGATAAATTGAGAAATTACACTAAATGAACAGCTCTGCAGGGCTTTGTTCATCTGTAAGTCATTTCTCAGAGACCTTTAGACTAACCCATAAAACAGAATTAGCCAAAACACTCGGATTAGTACTATATTTACAACAAATCTACTTGTACACTTCCCCATCCAAGCTAAAGAACCAGGGAACAGATTGGTGGTGGTCTCATTAGAACCTCCCCACTGACCTTCCTTTCAGCATGCACACTGATGTCAGCTGAATTATTCAATCATATCAAAAGTGAAGGATCCCAACTCCAGCAGGGGATGAAGTTGAATCTGGTGACAGGAAAGGCCAAGTGGATACACAATCATAGATCTTTACCTGCTATCACAGCTGGGGCATGTCCTGCTGTGGAATGTAGAAGCCTACGTTCTTAAGGAATGATGGTCCCACTGCTCATTGCTGAGGATGTGCAGACAGCCTATCAGCTGCATACTGTCAAGAAGACGTTCCTTGGATAGGTCCAATCACTATCCAGGTGACACTGTTGGGTGGAGCTCAGTGTTCTGGGTTGTCTGACGGTGGGTCAGAGACAGACTGGAGGTGGGGCAGAGCTCCAAGGGTGATGGGGTGTTGAAGGGACTTGGCTTCAGCGACTCGGAATGGAGTGCTGCACCTGGTATGTTCTTGTTGTAGAGTCGGAGAGAGTCAGAGGAGGTAGTCCTAGGGCCATTGGCATCGACCAGAGGCAGCAGAGAGAGATTGGGAGGGCTGGTGGAGGTCATAGGAGTCGTGTAGTGATAGGGTGGAGGGAGGTGGAAGATCCGGGATATGACAGAGAACTCTCAAGTGTCATATCCATCCATGGCCATCGACTTCCACTACCTCTCTCCGGACCACTTCCGCTCCTTCACTAACCTCGGAGCTCCCATATTCCGCAATCACCTCCGCTTCCCTCGATGGTCACCACCCCCTCTTTTCAATATATTACCTATGCCTCCCTAAGTACAGAGCCCCGAAGGCTTCCGGACAGCTCTGATGTCCGCTAGCACACCCCCACCTCCGCTAGGCAATACATTCACTTGCCCTGCAAGCCCACCTTCGGGCCTATCCCTCCTTTCCGTTTCTGGGTTATTGCCTACCATTCCGCTAACCCCATAACCCGACTTGTCAGTAATATTCAATCAGCTAATGCTTAACCCCGTTAGCTCCGCTCCGCTTGGCCCCGTTGTAGGTGGGATAATCGCCCACGCACAGACTCGGCTCGGATACCCGATTCTATGATTAGGAAACGACTTTCATTCACGCGACGATTCGGTACAAATTTGGTATCTAAAAATAGTCCTAATTCGTACGATTCTGACGATACCAAGAACGTCCCAATCGGTGGAGAATTGACGGAGTTCTATGTTGGGCAAGTTAGGCAAGGGCATGTGCGGGCGTGGGAATCTCAAGCGGCAACCCAGAATTCCAGCCTCACTCGTTCCCACGGCGTCTAATAAATTGGTAAAAATGCTCATTGGCTGCGTGAGAGTTATCTCCGGCTGCATTTCCAATTTTGGCTCTTATTTCCATAAATCCGTTGAGATATCGCGTATTTTCTTATATTTTCATATTTCACCATCATTTCAGATATTCTTTTATTGTTACTGTTACCCTTTTTTATTATTTCGCCTAATAAGGTACCCAGGTGCCATATGGCACCAATATTTCCCATCTATTATTTCTAAAAATAATTGTTCCTTATATCCTGTACATACTGGATTTTGGAAAAAGAAGTTCTCCCCTCCCCCAATTTTCTCTAAGGTGCTAGGACGCGCTAGAGAGGGTGTGAGTGTGTGGAATTCCAACAGTAGGAATAAGGGCAGTGATCTAGCTCACAACGAGTGAGTAGTGGACACTGAGCCCGGACCTTGCGGAAATCCTGGAGAACCCACCGCGGAGTTAAGGATCGAGAGCATAGCGAAGTCAAGAGAGAAAGTAGAGGTTTTGGAGAGTTTGGCCCCACGAGCTTAGTTGGCATAGAGAGCCGCGAGCCCTCTTGCACCGTCGTTTACGGGCCTGCCCCTGCTGTAACTATATATACTTGACTTGTACATAGGTTACACAGTAATAAAATCGACTAGAGTTGACCCCCTTTAGTTCTCATTGCCAGTAAGTTAAATTAGGGCATGGATGTGTAACTTGGCACAGCGCTCCTGGCATAAGTCGCTGAGGCCGAAGCCCTCCGCCATGGAGACATTCCTTCGTCTCAATCTGGTCTCTGACATCAAGCACTTAAAGGCCAAATGTTACTGGAGAGATCTCAGAACAGACACTAGTGTCAAACATGCCAATTCCTGTGCAGATGGGGCTCAACTAGAGGGTTCTGGGAGGTCAGGTAGTGGACCAGAGCTTCTCCAGGAAGCCTGAGTCTGCCAGCTAGTACAAGAGTCTTAGAAGGACATGGCCTCAGCGACTTGGAGGGGGCACTGTGCCTCTGTTATTGTCAGAGTCCGTGCGTCAGTTCGCGCGTAAGAATCTCCCCGGGAAACTAGTCGTTGTAAAAGCTGGGGGCCAACCCAGCTGGCGATAAGGCCTTATATACATGAGTTCCGCAACTCATAAGAGCGCGGCTACATTGGGAACACATGGTAGCCGATAGAGAAGCGACATGAAATAGGAGAATAGATCATGCGGATAAGGGGGCGATAACGGGTGAGGGATGACACGATAGCGGAAATAGCGCATTGAATACAGCCTGCGTTCTAACTACGGCAAATCACACGCAGATATCGGCTTACGGGTACTCAACCTATCCGGATAGGGGTCCGAGCCGGCCGGATAACCGTCCGTGCCCTGACAGTTATGTCTTAGTTGTCCTGAGGTATCTTGTAAGAGGAGGATGCAAATCACTCATAGGGGAGTTTGGGGGGGGTAAGGTTTGGTAAGATTAGAACTAATGTACAGTGGGTTCTAATCTACAGGTATATATAAAAGTGGAGGAGAGGACTTTAGTCAAAGTCCAAGTGATACCAAAAGGTTCTGAAGGGTATCTTTAACAGGGAACCAAGGTGTCAGGTTGAGGGGGTGGAGTAGAAGGCTGGAGAATGAATGGGAATGAGAAGTGGGTAAGAAGGAGTGTCAGGGATGTGTCCAGGGTGGAGGGGGTCCAGATGTAGTGCCTGGCAGAGGGCCCTTGTGGGGTGTAAAGCGGGCATGTGTACTGGCAGGCCCAGAAGTGGGACAGCAGTCCCTGGCCACTCAGACTGAAGTGGAAAAGGTGAGAAGAGGGTTACTTCTTCAGTTCCCACTTCAGGTACATTTATGTACATGTGGCTTGAGTCACATGACAGCCCCAGCCATCTGGGTGTCCCTGTGGGGGATCCCGAGGGTGTCTGCTGCAGGCACACATGCTGAGCACAGCGGGGAGCCGCCCAGGGTGTCTGGGCTGGACAGGTCAATAGTACATTGATACAAGGGAAAGTGGTCTGTGTAAATAGAAGGAATAAACAGGAAGAGAATGATGGGAAGAATGAAATAAGGAAAAGGGAAGAAAGAGAGAACAGAAAGAAAAGAAAGGAAGGAAGAGGGAGGGAGGAGGAAGGAGAGGGATGGGCAGTGGGCCAGCAGGTGAGGTGTGGCTGGGTGGACCTGGGTGGGCCCAGGTCAGGCGGGTGTGCCCTGACATCACCCCCTCAAGCTGCTTCACCTCAAAGTGGCCAGGTGGTTCTCCCTCTCTCTCCCTGGGGCTAGGGGATGCATCCTGTGGAATTCCTCAATCCAGTTGGGGGCATGGGCTAAGTGGTCCCACTGGAGCCATTGGTGCTCTGAGCTTGGCCAACCAACAAACTTTACCAGATACCAGAGTTTCCGGTGTAGCCACTTAGAGTCCAATACCTTCTTGACCTTGTACTCCTCTTCTCCATCTATGAGTTCCAGGCCTGGGTGGGGGTCAGTGGGTTGTTCTGCAATATCATCCAGGTGGTGTGGCCTGATGTTTGTTACAGACATGACCAGGTGAACTCCCTTCTGTTGTGCGGTAAGTTGGAGTTTGACAGTGGCTGGGGAGACGACTTTGACGATCTTGAAGGGGCCAAGCCATTTGTGGTCCAGCTTTTTGGTTGGACAGTTGGTCATGTAATTCTGGGCACTGAGCCAGACTTGGTCGCCTTCTCGATATTCTGGGGTTGTTTCACAGTCTTGGTTGTAGTAACAGGCCATCTTGTCTGCTGCATGTTCCAGTGCAGCCTTTGCCTCCTCCTGCATTTTCATCATCCTTGACGAAAACACGTCAGTGGCTTCCACTTCGGATGTATGTGTGGGTTCCATTCCCATTCTGGGGTACTGGCTGGTGTCGAGTTCGAAAGGGGTTCAGTGGGTGGATGAGGGGATGCAGTTGTTGTAGGAGAATTCCGCTAGTGGGAGCCAATCCACCCAGTTGTTGGTTGACGAAGACCTGGAGGTAGGCTTCAGTCTCTTGGTTGACCCGCTCAGTCTGTCCATCCATCTGGGGGCAGTAGGGCATCGAGGGGGTCAGTTTGATGCCTAGGAGGTCTGCGAGCTCCTTCGAGAAGCAGGAGACGAAAGCACTCTCTCTGTCACTGAGGCATATGGGGATGCAACAAGGCTGAAAAGCATTCAATGGGACCTAGCTGAGGAGACAAGCCATGAGTCAAAGACATGTGCAGAATTGATTGCTGAACTGCAAGAAATGCACTCTGGGTTCCAGGGTGCAAGAGAGCATGTGGTGACACATGAAAGCATCATTCAGCATCAAACAGACCAATTTAGAAGGAAGACAATGGAGGAAAAGTTGGAGAAGGTAAAGAAGGAAGCACAGAAGGGTGTCAGGGGACGACCTCTGGGTCCCCATGACCCCTCTCTCTACAACCCACAACCTAACCTGTAAACAGCCCTGTCCAGGGCACAATCTACTGTGGGTAAGAAAGTGATATAAGAGAAGGGGCAAGTAGATACATTTGCCTATTGTGGGTAAGAAAGTGAGAAGGTTAACTTTTCACTTTCCCACAGTGGCCTCAATATGGCGAAAACGTCCAGGGATACCCAGAAGTCACATGAGGGCTGGATCCGGGGCTGGATCATGTGGTACATGGAGCATGTGGAGTGGAAATGCATGCAGGTAGTGGAGCAGGTCCAGATGCGGGTCTGGGTCTGGGCTAGTCAGGGTGTGTGCCCTGACAAAGGGTTGGGAGGAGTTCCAGAGAGGACAGAAAGTGTGTGTGGCAGCATGGAAGGTGGAGAAGGAATGGCTGCAAGCATTAAAGCTGAGGGTGCCAAAGAAGCCAAAGCAGTCACAAAAAGGGAGTGGACAGCAGCAAACCATCCTCAGCTGGCCAGTTTGGCATCAGATATGGCCCTGTCGCACATAACCATCAAGCAGGGAAAGCCTCATTTTCAGTCTGCCCATATACTCACTCATATTTTCCCAGTACATAAAGACTTAGTCTGGCTACCATCCATAATGACAGTTTTCTGTTTGATGCTTATTTCATGTCATTGGTGGTCAGCTGTCATGCACCAGACTGGCCTTGCAGTCAGGTTGTCCAGGGTAAATTTTTGTCATGCTCCCAACCCATGCAGTTCTTGGTCTTCTGCTGAGTAGCAAGTGGGGAGAACCAGCTTTCTTCTCCCACTTCCCCTTGCTGCTCAGGTATGTTGTACATAATAGACATGGCTGGAATATAGCTCATTCCCCCCTTGCTGCTCAGCTGGAGCCTTCATTGCCTAGCATACCTCACAGTTCTTCTATTGAGACCAACCCAAACCCTTCTGCCAGGGACACACATCCCTCATTGGGCCAATGCTATGCACACCTGTCCCTGCTCCATCAGGTCCTAATGTCATATCCATACAACTCCAGACCTCCGCTCCTGTTCTGGACCTCCATCTCCTCCTCCAGAGCTCCACACCCACCACCACCACCTCCCCCTGTTGGTTGTTGAGAGCCTACTCTACCTCTGGCTCCAACACAACGTCCAACACTACCTCTGATCCGACTCCGGTTTACTCTGGGTCCGATCCCAACCTTGTACCTTCCAGACCAGAGTTTGTAATGCCTCTCACCTCCAGCTCTGGACTCCTGTACCAGGACCCCATTGCACCTCCACCTCTGGAACTCCGGTCACGTCTCCGCCTCTGGACTTTGACCTCCTCCTCCATCTTATCTCCTTGTATTCCTTATTACATTTCATTTATTACGTCTAGCCAATATTCCGGACTTTGACTTCCAACTCCGGACCTCTGGAACTTACTCCAGACCCTGCAGTCTCTACTGTATGGTGTCATTTAATCCTCTTGTTGCCTCTTCCTTATTTAGACAGCTGCTTCCCTCCATATTAGTCAGCTGTCATTCCCCACAACCCCCTCCACTCCTTCCCCTCTTGGCCTTGCCCTTTTGGGAAGCACCATAGAGTTCCAACCCTTGACCCTTGGGGTTGTTCCCTCATCCAGTCCCCCTTTGTCCTCCTTCCAGTTCCCTTTGTTCTCTGACTCCACTCCTGTATCATTATATATATACTCTGTACTTAGTTTCCTGTACCCCCAGTCTGAAATCGACGACAAGAATAACGACTGGATTGTCCCCCAAAGAGACTCTCCCTGCTAACCTGAAGACCACCTTAGACAACAAGCAGTGGCACAGTGCTCCACTTGAGTTGCTGCCTCCACTCCTGAGTCCCTTCTCCACTTCCGGACATTCCGCCTGTTCATCTAACACCTAATGCCAGGCATTACACTGGGCCTCCCACCCTGGACCTGTCCCTGACAGGTTGTGAGTGCATTCAAACAGGATATGGACATGTCCATTGTGTTTCAGTCTTGGCAGAGTCCTCTGTGCTTGTATTTCAAGATTCTCTCCAATAGTCTCTGATTTTGTGGCCATTGTGGATTGTTTTCCATATGAAGTTCCTCTCATTTGTAGGTGGTTCTTTTCTTTCATGGAACATGAGTTTCAGGGTGGATTAGGGCTTTGAGTCTGGTGCCCCTGGGGCAGTCCAATTATGGGTCTTAGTGTTCCTGGGTTCTCTCATGTTTATTGGAGTGACTGTGGCTGCCAAGGCAAGTTTATTGGCTTCATCATTCCCTATAGAGCCTGAGTGGCCTTTCAGCTATTCAAAGCTGTTCTGTTTCTTAGCATGTGGGCCATGTCTTTGATGATGATGTCAGCATTCTTGGTCTTCAATTGACTTAAGGTTAGTGCATAAAGTTCTTATGCACCACTTGGAGTCATTTGAGGGGGTTATTTTTGCTGCATATTGTATAGCCAGCATTTTGCCTACATTGTTTGTTTGGGTGAGGTCTGGGTCAATGGGGATGGCAATATTTCTTGGGTCATTTGTTTGAACCATATGCCACAGCCAGCTATGGTGGTGGTTTTGCCATTATTGTGGCATACTCTGTATGTGTATAAAATATTGTGAAGTTTTCATTTAATGCATTGTTTATTTGTCACACTTTTTTAGGGGTATTTTTGTGACAGTATTTAGGGGTCAAGTTTGCGTCTGATGTTGGATAGTATGTTTTCAGCTGCTTTTTTTCTGGTCATGACTTGGGTTCTCAGTCAAGCTGGCTTGTACTACAAGGTACAATTTTTGACTGAGGGTACAAGTTACTAGGTGCAATGTATATAAGGAGGGGTCTGGAATCAAAAGGAGCAAGGGTACTCTGAAAGGAGACAAAGGGAACTGGAAGGAGGAACAACACCAAGGGTCAAGGGTTTGGCTCAATGGTGTTTCCCAAAGGAGGAGTGAGGGGCCAAGGCCACGGAGGAAGGAAGGAGGATGGGAGTGGGGAATGGCTGACTGACTGAATAGAAAGGAAGCAGCAGCCCAAATAGGGATGAGGGAGAATAGCAGAAATGAATAGGACAATGCAATAGTTGCAAGGTCTGAAGTAAGTCTGGAAAGTCTGAACTCGGAGGCCAAACTTGGAATATTGGCAAAGGTAAATGAATGGAATCAGCTAACCAATACAATAGGTGGGGTCAAAGCCCGAGGTCAGAGCTAGACTGGTGTTCTGAGACGGAGATGTGAATGGGATTCGAGAGTGGAGGTCTGGAGTTGGGAGCGTAGTTGCATACTCATCTGGAAGGTGTTGAGGTTGAGGTCAGACCCGGAATGGTCCGGAGTCAGACCGAAGGTGGTGTTGGAGCTGGAGGTGGGAAGACCTCTTGGGAGTTGGCAAGGAGAAGGAGACGAGTAATAAAATACTGTCAGAAACCAGGTTCGAGACAAAGGAAAGTCTCCATGGCAGAGGGCTTCAGCCTCAGCGACTTATGCCAAGAGCGCTGTGCCTAGTAACACGTCCGTGCCCTAACTTACTAACTGGCAACCAGAACTGAAGGGGGTTAACTCTAGTCGATTTTATTACTGAAGTGTAACCTATGTACAAGTTGGATATATATATGGTTACAGCGAAGATGGGTCCGCAAATGGTGGAGCCGAACGGAGTGGAGCTAACGGGGTTAAACATTAGCCGACTGAATATTACCGACGAGTCGGGTTGCAGGGTTAACGGAAAGGCAGGCGATAACCCAGAAATGGAAAGGAGGGATAAGCCTGAAGGTGGGCTCTGCAGGGCAGGCAAGTGTATTGCCCAGCAGAGGTGGGAGTGCGCTAGCGGACGTCAGAGCTGTCCGGAAGTCTTCGGGGCTCCGTACTTAGGGAGGCGTAGGTAATAAATTGAAAGGAGGGGGGGTGGTGACCATCGAGGGGTACCAAGGGAATTGCGGAATATGGGAGCTCCGAGGAGCGGAGGTAGACTGGAGGGATCGGGAGGACTGGAAGTCGATGGCCAGGGATGGATATGACAGAGACGGTGCAAGTGGGGAGGATGGTTGAAAGGCTGCAAGGCACCAGACCTCTGAACCTGACCAGACCACCCTCACACACACACACAGGTAACAAAAGGGGAGGAGTGAAACCGCAGTGTTGACAGACTCACTGGTTGTCAGGGCAATAGCCCCGAACCCCGAGTCATATGTAAATTAGATACATATAGTCATGTGGGTAAGCGGGAACCTCCGGGGAACTGCTTACACACCACCATAAAATACACATACTTGTATCACTTACAGCTTTGTGTGCTGAGCTACCCAAAGACCTCACACTTTTTTAAGTGTATGAGGTGTGTTTTACAACACAACCCACAACAACTACATAATCTTAACATCTGACTCGGTAGCACTTATGGTGCCTAAACATGCCCGCAAGGGCAAGGTCGCATCTGCAGCGACACTAAAAAGAAACAAGCAGTTTATTAAGAAACTGCAATCTCCCATCATGGGAGATTCAAACCAAAAGCCGTCGTCAGACGACGACGAGGATCAACATGATCCGGCATTAGCAACCACCTCAGGGCTGGTCCCTGAAGGTTTTAGAAACTTACATGGAGTAAGTGCGGGGCCAAATACCCCCAGAACTCCACGACATACTGATCTAACCCAAGCTGGGGAAGATCCCTCACCTCCTCACGAGGTGATCAACTTGCGCGAAAAATGCGTAAGTGCCGAACGATCAGCCCAAAAAGCTGATCGGATAGAGTCGCAGGAAACTCCAGGGCCCCACTATCCCCTGGAGTCCCCCCTCACGTCCCCAAGTCAAGCCCCAAAGGCAAACAAAGGGAAACAAAGGGAAGAGCCCCTGTGTTGGCTATCCGAAAAACTACTGGACTTGTTCCAGGTTCTGTCTGAATGGAGGACGGAAAGTGAAGACCAACTTCTTCTCAGGCTGAAAGCCCGAGAAGGCGCGAAGATACGCCCTGAGAGCAGGGTCTCCCAGAGTGCGGGAGCTCCAAAAGGACTTCCGCTGTTTACACTCCCACACACCATGCCAGACAAGGCAAGGTCGCCAACCTCGGAGGAGGTCTCTGAGATAATGAAGAGGAGGCGAACTGAAATGAGGGAGTTTGCTGAGGAAGCCTTATGTAAAAGTAAGGAAAAACCAGCGAACAGACCCCTCTATGAAAGGGAAGCACCCTCCACAACGGCCTCACCTAAACAAAGCGAGCGTGGAGTGTTTACTCCAAGAACCCATTCTGGAACCCCCAGAAGCGGAAATGTCAACTGGGGAGAGTCTCTGCTCGCCCAACCAAACTTCCTCCTGGAAAACCAGGAATCGCACATAATAAATGCGATAAACTCGATCCAAAAAAAGATCGAGGAAACGAACCATAATAGTACGGCTCATCTAGAGATAACTCTAGAAAGAATGGCCAACACAATTGATGCGTTGACTGAAAAAATCAGTGAACAGACAAACTTGCTGAAGGAAATAAATTTCTCACAAAAGAGTGAGGAAACAAATAAACACCCCTGGACCACGGTCCAGGACATAAACAGAACTCGTGAAAAATTCACGAAAAGAACCACCAGTGAAAGCACACTGGAATATCATCAGCGACTTGACAGAGACGCTAAGGAGATCCTTCTCCCAAGGACAGGAGAAGATGATGCCGAAAGAAGGCATCGTTCAGAGATTAGGAGGAGAATTGGCACGTACCAAAGGTTCGGCCAAACGTCCACTTATGACGGACCTCTCGAACAGAGAGATAACTCAATCACACCCTCTCAAAACAATGAGAGAATACAAATACAACTTCAGGCAAATTCGCCTGAAACCAAAGAAACGCTGCGAGGAAGATTTCCCCCAGCAAAAACCCCCCAAAGGAGAGATCTCCATTGGATAGCGACCCCGCAAAGGCAGGGGAGCAAGAAGAGTACCTGGAGAAATGGTACGAAAAGGCCATAAGAATGGCCGAAGTGAGAATACTCACTCCCTACCCAGAAGGAGTGAAGCCTGAAGCCCTAAAGAATGGGCCGGCATTTCCTGACAAGAAATGGTCAGGGGAGAATGACATGGAATCGTTCTGGCAGTGGTTCACAGAACTACTGGGATTCCTCGCCTCGCGAGGATGCAAAGGTCCCCAATTTGATGAAGTCCACCTGGACTGCTTGATTCGTGGATTAGGGGGGCCCGCGTTCGACCTCGGAATTAGACTCCGAGATGAAACTCTCCTCAGAGGAGATGAGGGCATGTTCCTCGAAGTTCTCAACATATTAATGAGAACTTTCATTAAAGCCTCTGCCATGCTGAACGCAACAAAGAAGTACCGCAATGTCAAATACGAAGCGGAAAAAGGCCTAAAACAGTTCTACCTAGAACTGTCCAAAGCAGCGTCCCAGATGGTGACGCTGCCAGACCAGGCATCCTTCAACGCCAGGTTCCTAAACTACATTCCCCTCAAATGGAAGAGGGAAATGATTGCTCATGATAGAATCAGAGCAGACTTCTCCTCAAACGAGGAGATGTTAAAAGCAATATCTCGTGTAGACGAGATAATTGATGGGCTGAAGATGTCTTCAGCCTACAAATCAGGTTACTATACCCGAACAACTACCATGGCAACCATGAGCTGCGGTAGAGCCCTCCCATCAGGAAAAAAGGCTGAAGAGCTGAAACCCAGATGGAAAGAGGATACATCCTCGAAAAACTTGAGGAAAACTGACCAAAAGTCAGTTCCAATTTGCGGCAAATGCGGCAAAATAGGGCAAATGAAAGATTGCCCAAGACACAATGTAACAAGTGATGAAAAACCAAGGCACATAGCTGCCATGGAGATTGCGACCTCAATGGATGAAGAGTCGAAAGGCTCATCAGATGAGAAACCAGAGAACAACTCTGGTAACTCTGAAGCATCAAGCTTCGAAGTAGAGGGACCCATACGAAGGACCTCAATACTCACCCGACTCAGAGGGTGAGGAAGTCAACATTGGGACCATAAGGATGGGCCCAATGTCAGTCATCGACCACAACGACATAAATTACAAAATCAAACTGGCTGTAGCATGCCAGCTAGAAAACACGGCAGACGAAAAAGTTGCCGAAGCCTTGGTGGAAGCACCAAGAAAAGACGCCTTGGGGAAATACACCAAAGTACCCAAGGAAAACAAGGACAAAGGGAAGAAGGACCAAAAGTCCATCGAAACCCAGTCCCCCTTGTTTGATGCGAAATTCCGCATCTCAAAAGATGCGGGAAAATACCCCACAAACAGACCGCTCTCAACGAAGAGAACGCTAACGGCTCACATAAAAATAGCAGGCACAAAAGCCTATGCGCTATTCGATAGTGGAGCCGAAACGGATGCTTTATCGCCGGACTTTGTCCATGCAGTCCACATCCCAATTCTCCAATTGGAGAACCCAGTCATCGTCCTTCAAATGGGGACAAAAGGAACAAGATCACAGATCCTGTTCGGAACAAACGTGGACGTTGTGTCAGGGCACACCCCACCTGACCCCGCGCCGCACCGCCCTACTTCGCTCCCCCCACTATCACTCCCTGTTTCTTCTTTCCCCTTTCCTTCTTTCTTTCTATTTCCGTTCCATGGTCGACTTCCCCTTCTCTATGTATTACTACACACCTAACCCCGCTCCCCTGATCGCCGTGCCCGCTGCGCACATTCCCGCTCACAGAGTGGCACACCTCCGGGATCTCCCACGGAGATACCCAGGGGAGTGCGGCTGTGTGCGGGGATGACGTGGCTCCTCCCACGTGACCCCGACCGCATGTATATAATAGCACCTGGGGTGGGGAACAGAAGAAGCAGCCTTCTTCTCAACTTCCCACTTCAGACTAAGTGGTCGGGGACGCTCACCCGCAAAGGGACCATCGCTACGCATAGCCGACACCTGTCCCATCGAGTCCCTCGTGCTGGGACCTCGCCGCTTTCGGAGCTGTCCCTGACATTCTTGCCTTGTCTAATGGTCCAGTTGTCCAGTTGCCCCACTGTCACCTTGTTGCATCCAGGTCCTCAAGTTTGTTTCTCAAGTTCAGTTCTTCTTTAGTTGCCCAACAGTTCTAACCTTCATGGCTGTGTTGTCCCACCACCTTCCACCTTCTTGCTATTAAAACTTTTCCCAAGTGGCTGTGCTCTCACTGCCATTTCTCTTTTTGCTTTTATAATTTTCACCAAAATCACTCCTTCCTAACCCTATCAACCATTTCAATTTTCACCCATCCAGTCAAAAGTTATTCCACTTTTAATTTCACTTGCACTCTCTTGCACCCTCAAAAACTTTTTTCCAAAAAAAATATATTAAAAATTTCATTCCATTTTCACTCCTAAATATATCACACTGAAAAGACCCCATATTTATATATTTTTTTTTTCACTCCCATATTCACTTTTATTCACTTGCACCCTCACTGCACCCTCTGCACCCTCTTAAAAAAATTTCACGAAAGAATTCCAAATAAAATACTTTTCCGTTCTATCTACTCAACATATTCCACTCCAGAAGACCCCGCATTTTTGCCTATTTCTTCCATCCACTTATCAAATTATCAACTATTTTTCGCTCAAAATTTTATTTTCCCATATCTCCTTACCTAGAGCAGCTATTCACATGCTCTTTTTTCATCTTGTATATCTCGCCAACAACTATCTGGAATGCCTATTGCCGCCCCTAATTCTCAAAACTGACCAAGAAAACATCGAGGCTTCACCTCAATGGTGCAGGGTGCAGAAATGTTGGCACTTATAACTTTTCAACCACTGCACCAAATTTCAAATGATTAGTACCGTTAGAAAGGTGTGATCTTTCAAGCCCAGAAAGTCCCGAGGGTGCAGCAGTTGCCAGGTTCTTCTATAGATCCTGGTCCTTGTCAGAGATGGGCAGAATTACTGTCAGAGTTGAGGTCAAAGGTACTGGCAGAGACAGGGTTACTGGCAGAGGTCTGTTGGAGCATGTGTGCATGGATGTGCAGGCAGAAATATGCAGTGGCATCTGGAAGGGCTGTTCAGGGTTAGCAGAGTGGGATCACAGCCTCAGCGACTCAAGGGGAGCTGTCATATCCATCCACAGCCATCACCCTCCACTACCTCCGCCCTTCTGGATTACCTCTGCTCCTTCATCACTAACCCCAGAGCCTCTGGATCCCACAACCACCTCCGACTCCCCTGATGGTCACCACCCCCTCAATTCAATATATTACCTATGCCTCCCTAAGTATGGAGCCCTGAAGCCCTCCAGACAGCTCCGACATCCGCTAGTGCACCCCCACCTCCACTGGGCAATTTAGTTGCTTGCCCTGCAAGCCTACCTTTGGGTCGATCCCTCCTTTGCATTTCTGGTTATAGCCCATCATTCCACTAAACCTGTAACCCAACTTGTCGGTAATATTCAGTTGGCTAACATGTAACTCCATTAGCTCTGCTCCACTCCAGTCCCACTGTTAGAACGTGCGGATTCGGACGACTCCGGAGTGGAATCGGGAGACTTAGCATGGAAGGACCTCGGCTCAGCGACTCAGGTGGAGCGCTGTGCCATTGCTGGTTGTCCTGGGGTCCCTAATTTCGGATCTAGCAGAGGGAAAGTCTCTTGGGGGAATTCAAGTTGATTTCGGACTGAGGTTACAAGTTACTAGGTACATTGTATATAAGGAGGGGTCCGGAATCAAAAGGAACAAGGGTAGGACAAAAGGAGACAAAGGGAGATGGAAAAGAGGAACAACACCGAGGGGTCAAGTGTTTGACTCATGGTGTTTCCCAAAGGAGGAATGAAGGGCCAAGACCCAAGAAGGAAGGAAGGAGGATGGGAGTCGGGAATGGCTAGCTGACTGAATAGAAGGAAGCAGCAGCCCAAATAGGAATGAGGGAGAATAGCGGAATTGAAATGGACAATGCAATAGTTGCAAGGTCCGGAGTAAGTCCAGAAAGTCCGAACTCGGAGGTTAAACTCTGGAATATTGGCAAAGGTAATTAAATGGAATGAGCTAACCAATACAATGGGTATAAGCGGAGGTGGGGTCAAAGTCCGAGGTCGGAGCTAAGACTGGAGGTTCCGGAGACGAGACGTGAACGGGATACCGGAGCAGAGGTCCGGAGTCGGGAGCATAGGTTTTGCGTACTCGTCTGGAAGGTGTCGAGGTTGGGGTCGGACCCGGAATGTTCCGGAGTCGGACCGAAGGTGGTGTCCAAGCCGGAGGTGGGATAACCTCTTGGGAGTTGGCAAGGAGAAGGTGATGGAAGGGAAGTAGGGCTCTGGAAGTCGGAGTTCGGAGTTCCGGGAGCCCGGAGCGGAGGTCGGGATTGTATGGATATGACACCCACCATCCATGGGCCCGCCCCCTACATAACTATATATACATAACTTGTGGATAGGTTACACCCTAGTGATAAAATCAACTAGAGTTTTCCCCCTTCTAGTTCTCTTTGCCAGTTAGTAAATTAGGGCATGGACGTGTAACTAGGCACAGCGCTCCTGGTCTAAGTTGCTGAGGCCATAGCCCTCCACCACAGGGATGTCTCCTTTGTCCCATATCCAGTCTCTGACAGTATTTTATCACTCCCTGACAGCACACATCTTGTATGGCACCCAAAGTTCCCTGCACTCATTCACAACTATGTACATTAGTTCCTAACTCAGCCTCCCTGTCTCCCGAACCCTTGCAGCCTGGTCCTAGTCATCTGGTGAGAAACCCAGTTGAGTTTCGAAGCTTCTCTAATTTAGAAAACCCTCTCCTGTCAACTCTGATCATGTGCCCCGCTAGGGATTGATTGCCTGTTGTAGATTCCAACTTTGGAGACACCACTGAACAACCCATAGATCCAGTCCACTTCTTTGGACTCAGTTCCGAGGTCCCCAACTTGGTCAACCCTCCTATCCCTACTGCCCCAGTCACTGATGATGCCAAGCCTATTCCCAACATAGCTATCACACAGCTAGCCCAGGCCATCACCAGCTTGGCTCATCACACCAGTCGCCCACCTCCTCCACCATCCTCTGCTCTCCAGACCAAGGTCCGCAAGCCCAAACAGTTCGATGGTAAAGACCCCCATGAACTTCAAGTATTCTTGGTCTAGTGCAAACGAAATTCCCAGGACCGCCCCCTTGCATTTGCTAGTGACTGTGCCAAGGTTATCTTTGCACAGTCCTACCTCAAGGGGATGGCTCTTGATTGGTTTGTGTCATATCCACACCAACTCCGCCTCCAGTCTGTCCTCCCCCCACACCTCCACCATACCCTCCGGTTCACCTCTGGTTCACCTCTGCCTCCGATCTCCGGTACCTTCTCCAGTACCTCTTATCCTCATCTTAAACATTTATTATCTACCCAATATTACTACAGACCTCCTAGGACCTCCACCACCCCTGCAAAGGTTTTCCCACTCTCCAGTAGCTGTCGCTAATTCCACCCTTCACCTACCCACTCCACAATGCTCGATAAGGTGATTCTCTCATGAGCTCGCTGACCTGGCAAGTGGGTAAGTCCCCCTTGGGTTTTCCCCTTTGTTCCCATTTGTCTTCTATTATGTGTATAAGTCCTGTACTGTAGTTGATGGCACCTTAGTGCAAAATCAACAAGACTATCCCCCAGAGTTCATGCCCCCCATTCTGAAGTTAAGGACCAAACTCTTAAGCATTACCGAACATAGGCACAGTGCTCCTCTCCGAGTTGCTGAGGCCATGGTCCTCCCACTCGTTTGCTACCTCTGGCCTCCTACCAGGGAAAGAAGGTCCAGGGACACTGCCCCTCCTCGCCATGTACTTGACAGTTTGAGCCAGACCTACTGTTCGACCAAAATTCCTTACTTCATCCTCGTTGGATGAATAATCACCAGGAGTTCGTCAATGAACTCCAGACCAACTTCGGTCCCCACGATCCTGTGGGTGATGCCGAAGTCCAACTTATGACCCTAGACATGAAGGACAGTCACCATATTAACAAGTACATTGTCGAGTTCAATTGACATGCATCACAGCTTCATGGTTATGGATTCCACTTCTCTTCTCTCACCTCTCCTGTTCCTACTTCCCTGTCCGATATTAGGACAAGCAATAAACTCTTCCGCACCCATGAGAACATTCCAGCACTCGTAGACTCTGGGTCTTTGGACTGCTTCATTGATGACAAATTTGTGAAGGAGCTGGCCCTGAAGACATACAGATAAAACCTCTACAACTACGCCTTTTCAATGGTAGCACCAACTCCATCATAACCCATGCCATTGATATTTCCCTCCACTTTGCTTCTGGAAACATCACCCCCACGACTTTCTTTGTCACATCGCTGGATGGATCTTGTTCTCTAGTCCTAGGACACAACTGGCTTACCTGCTACAATCCGCTGATTGACTGGGTCTCAAGCAGTATTATGTTCCAAACTCCCAAACTAACTAAGACAGTTACTCTGAGCTCTCCCCCATCATCTCCAGCACCACCACTGTCACCTGACATCCAGCCATCTGATGTTCTGTTAGCACCTGTGCCCCAGGCTCCCATTCCTCCTGTACCATCCATCAAGTTCATCAGCCATTCCACATCACGAAGGCATGTTGACTCGAAGGATTGGTATTCTTCAGCCTGACCATCCCTTCCCAGGACAGCTGCTTGAGGGCTGCCTCTTCCCACACCGATTCCATTGACCTTTTGGCCATTCTGAAGGAGTACCATGAGTTCACAGACATGTTCAGCAAGAGCAAAGCCTCAATGCTAGCACCACCGTGAGCACAACCTGAGGATCGACCTTGAGGAAGGCACTTCACCACCCTTGGGAACTATGTATTCCCTCTCTACTTCAGAACTCAAGGCTCTCTGGGCATTCTGAGATGAGCACCTAGCCTCCATGTTCATTCATCCCACTACTTCCGCTCATGCAGCACAGTCTCTTCATCCGCAAAAAGGATGGATCCCTGCATCTTTGTGTTGACTTCTGAGGGCTGAATAAGATCACCAAGAAAGATTGCTACCCACTTCCCACATCTCAGACCTCCTTGATGCACCTAGCCATGCCACTGTCTATACCAGACTCGACCTCTGGCATGCTTACCACCTGGTTCACATTGCAGCAGGCAACGAGTGGAAGACCTCCTTCAGCATGCAATATGGTTCTTAAGTGGCTCATCATGCCATTCAGTCTCACAAATGCACCTGCAGCCTTTCAGCGATTTGTCAATATGATCTTTGCCAACCTCTTGGACGTTTCTGTGGTAGTCTACCTAGATGACATCCTTACCTACTTGGAAGACATGGCTTCACACCAGGAGCATGTCCAAGAAGTTCTTAGGAGACTCCGCAAACATGGCCTATATGCCAATCTGAAGAAATGCGAATTTCATATGGACACTATGGAATATCTTAGATACTGCCTTTCTCCCTCCAGACTCACCATGTCCATCAAGAAGGTCAAGGCTGTCCAAGATTGGCCTAAGCCCCATAAAGTCAAGGATGTCCAGTCCTTCTTGGCTTTGCTAACTTCTATTGGCATTTCATTCACCAATACTCCAACATTGTGGTCCCCTTGATGCACCTCACACATAAAGGAGCCCCCTGGTTATTCTCGATGACTGTTGATCTGCTTTCAATACTCTGAAAGAAGCCTTCACGTCAGCCCCCACCCTGATGCATTGGGTACCTGATGCCTCTTACACGATCTCCAGAATTCTCTCCATCCATTGTGATGATGGAGAGATTCGCCCCATCGCTTTCTGCTTGAGAACCCTTTCGGCACCAGAGCTCAACTATGCCACCCATGATAAGGAACTGCTCACCATTCACAATGTGTTCCAATCTTGGCATCACTACCTTGAAGGTTCAGGAACCCCAATTGACATCATCACCAACCACAAGAACCTCCAGTATTTCTCCACCACCAAACTCTTGACTCGGTGACAAGCTCACTGGTCAGAGTTCCTTTCCCAATTCCACATGACTGTCTGATTCCATCCTGGAAGACTCGGAGTAAAACCAGATGCGTTGATTAGATGCTGGGACATCTATCCCAAAGAAGGGGATATGGACCATGCTTGCATCAATCCACAGAACTTCCGACTGGTCTTCATGTTGAAGCAGCTCACTGTGTCCCTATGAGCCATGTTTCTAGCCACCACAGTAATCAGGCAGCCGTACTCATCGACACAGAGGCTCTCCATCAAGACATCCTATCATCCCCCTCCTCCAACACCACAATCTCATCTCATCTTGCCTCCCCCAACCTCCCCAATTCCTGCTGGTCCATTGATGCCAAAGGCCTGTTAAGGCTGGACAACTGCATTTACGTTCCGGACTCTAACGATCTTCATCTCTGCATATTGCAAGACAAACACAACCACCAGCTCTCTGGACACTTCAGTCAAAACCAGACTCTGGAGCTAGTCCGTCATGATTATACCTGGCCCAGTATTCATACCTTCATCAAGAACTATGTATCCTCTTGGACTTCTTGTGCCTGTGCCAAAGTCCCACAAGCCTTACAGTGTAATGGGTCTATCACCTAGACTCAAGACAGAGAGAAGGGGGAGGGTGGTAGTGTGCGGGTGTGGTTTGTTGGGCCGGGTTTTGGTCCTGGGGCGCTACTGAGTCTGCAAAAACCTCAAACAAACACTCACCTACGTCTCTCTTGGACGTCAAGGCTGAGTATTATGATGTGAGGGGTCTTAGACGTAAGAAACTAGCTCAATGGGGGCGTTAGGGTCGTGGATGGCATCTTTGCCACTTGGATGCAACTTTTGCTTGTCCCTTCATGGTTATTCAATACTAACTTGTTATGTACAAGCTGTTATCTAGTTTATATATGTTTGAAATGGAATGAATGGCATGGGGGAATGTAAACGGGCCGTTAGGCAACCGTAAATGATGAATATCCAATTGGGAACAAAGAAACATAAAAGAAATATGAATGAATGGGGAAAATGTGACAACAGGTCCGAAATGGGAATTGTGAAAATTAACTCCGCAACAGTTCGCCACAGCGCCCGCCTATCCTCCCGTCAGCAACCTCCTCGTCTCCAGCTTTCCAATGAGCCCCTATTTGTCCCATTTGGTGCAGTACTTCTTGAGATGTGGCCATTGACAGGTGCTGTCAAGACCACATGAGAGTATACTCCGTGCTGAACCATCTGGGTATGGGATTGCCATTCTGGGAAATGCTCTGGGGGTGAAGAAGGGTGGTAGAGCATCACTATCGGGTGGAAAAACGGCTGGGTTGTGAGTGTGGGTATTGAGGTCTGGAGAGGGGTGAAATTGGCAGCGTGGTTGGGCGTGGGAATTTTGCTTGGGGTTGTCGGGAATGATGGGGAAAATATGGAAAAATATGGAGTGAGTGTATGGAGTGTTGGATAGTGATAGAATGAGTATCGGGAGCGTCAGCGGATATGTACTGTGTGTTGGTGACCAAATTCCACAGAATCCGACTTTTTGCGGTACATGGAGTTGTCCCCACAACAATGGCTTGCTCAAACCCCATCCCTGACCACCCTTGGAACTCCATCTCCATGGATTTCATCGAACAGCTACCCTCCTCTTCCAGATTCACTTCCATCTTGGTCATTGTGGACCAACTGTCCAAACTGTGCATCTTTATCCCTACCCACGATACCATCACCTCTCCAGAACTGGCCAAGCTATTCCTCCTCCACATGTTCTCCAAACACAGAGTTCCTTCCCACATCACCTCCAACAGGGGTCTGGAGTTTGTTTCTCATTTTTTCCATTCACTTGGTAAAGCCCTCAACATCTGCCTCCACTTCACCTCCAGTTATCATCCAGAAGGAGACGGACAGACCGAATGGATGAACCAGACGCTTGAGCAGTACCTGCCCATCTATAGTAATTATCAGCAGGATAATTGGTCTGAACTCCTACCTCTCATGGAGTTTTCATACAATAACACTCTGAATGCCACCACTGGCATCTCTCCATTCTTTGCCAATAAGGGCTACCATCCAAACATCACTGTTGTTCACCTGGAGCAAGACTTGACATCAGTATGTGCCCAAGAGTACTTGGTGGATCTTGACTCCCTCCATCACTTCCTTTGCAAGGAAATGCACCATGCTCAGATCTGTTACCAGGGCCTGGCAGACTCCCATCGGAGTCCTGCCCCAGCTTTTGAGGTAGGAACTTCAGTCTATGTAAAGGCCAAGTATTTCTGCTCCACCTGACCTTCGAAGAAGCTCTCTGAGAAAAACCTCGGCCCTTTCGAGATCATTGCCCACATTGGAACCCACTCCCTCACTCTCTGCTTCCCAGAAAACATGTGAGCCATCCACCTGGTATTCCATGTCTCGCAGATCGAACCCTCCATCCCCAACATCATCCTGAACTGCCACCAACCACCTCCACCTCCAATAGAAATCGAAGGTGAAATGGAGTTCGAGATCAAGGAGATCCTCAACTCCAAGATCGACTGACATGGACGCAACAAGCTGCTCTACCTGGTCAAGTGGTTAGGCTATGAAGGGACTGACAAGGACACAATGGCTCCTTGCTGGCAAACTCAATCACGCCTCCGACCTCATCAAAGCATTCCACTCTCGGTACCCAGACAAGCCTGGTCCCAAAGTGCCTTAGGAATTCTGACCTCTCT